>NC_056732.1:1731774455-1731800399 GCF_019279795.1 Protopterus annectens
TCTACTTTCCCATATATACCCTTATTACTTCATTCCTTTCTTAACTACATTCTCATACTCTATCCTTTCAAACCCATCTATTTCATACATTGAAGAAACATAAGAGAAGATATCAGGATAACCTAACTCCCTTCCTTCATAGAAATGATTTCCTTCCTGTCTACCTTCTACCATCTCCATTACCACTAAACATCCTACATTCCTGCAAGTACTTGCTTCCTTCTTGATTCCTACTTCCCCACTACCTGTCATTAATAAAATACAGATCCCTTTACGTAAACATGCTACTCCACAACTTATCCTGTATTCTTCTATGCCTACTGAACAATCTCATCCTACCATAACTCAATAAATGTTTCAATACCTCTCCATTTCTGTCCAAACCACCTATCCACACATTGCATCAAATGACCCTTTATCTCAGATATATACGGATTAACTCCATTTCAACTCAAATCAAAATAAAATTAAGTGGAAAATACTCTCCCAAAACAAGAATTAATAAAACACAATATTTTAAATCCTTGTAGGGGGAGACACTGACCCTAATCTTGGCCCCATCTAACACCAACATCAAGACAATTCTCTTCCACATTCTACTCTAACCCCACAATAGTCAAGTCAACCCCTAACCAGGTAATCTAACTTTTACCACTATAAATATTAGAAGCATAAGAAATAAAACTACTGAACTACATGCCTGGATTACCCAACACAAGCATGGTATTCTTGTTATAACTACAACATGGCTTAAACCCAGCATAAAAGACTCTTAAATAACAACCCCAACAAGAATATCCTCCATAATGACTAGAAAGAGAAAACTGTAGGCATTGTTTGAATATTTCCCAACAACTACATTTCCCACTACAAAAAAAAAAAAAACAAAATTCAGTTCAGTAGAGCTTCTTATTACTTTCCTGAAAATAAACAAATATGTACTATTGTCATTTGTATCCATCTGGTAACAATACAGTTACACCAGGAGATATATTACATTAGATAGCCATAACAATTTCACAAGGAAAAAATACTGCTAGGTGACATCAACATCAGTTCTTTGGACATGACCTCTAACCCCTCTCCATCTAGCATGCACTTATATGGTTTCACACAACTAATTAATAGCCCCACAAATTATAACGAGACATCACATTTCTTATTAAACTGGATCCTAGTATCAGGCCCTAGCTAATTCACCAGCATATATACAATGTCAGACTCTCTCAGTGACCATCTCCCAATCTATGCAACCAGGCAACTCACACATCCACTTAAACAGCATGTTTATAAAATAACATGCAGCCTCTCCAAGTTCAACTCAGAAATATTCATTACTACCCTATCAAGTATTAACTGGAATATCCTAACCCCGTTGGATGATGCTGTAAATTAATTTAATGCAGTTTCCCTAAATATCCTAACTGGCCTTGTACCTCCTAGACAGAAGAAACTAAACACAAATAATGCATTTGGCTATCCAAACAGTAGAATACCAATGCATGACAGAGAAAAAGCATGGAAAGAATGGCAAAAATAAAAGAAATTCAACTGTATCTAGAAAACTTTAGAATGATCCACAACTGTACTAAAAACAAACAAATAAAGACAAAAAATATACTACAACAACATTCTAAACAATAGTAAACATAACCCACAGAAATTCTGGACAGCCATTAAAAAAATCTTACATCTATGCCAAAAACTCAATTGTAATCCCTTTCCCAATATCTCACCACTCAAAACTTCAATAGAATTCAACTCTTATTTCACAGATAGTACAGCATCCCTAAACAAGGATTCACCAACATTGAATGCCATCTCTGCCCAACAACTGCATCACCACATCCACTTTCACCTTCAAATCTGTGCCCACATTTTATATAAAACTACTCTTAAAGAAACTCAAACCATGCTCTACTTCAACCGATTGCCTTCCAAGAGAGTACAGTAAAATAGCAGACAATAGCATGTCCTATCCTCTCAGGATCCTCCTTGCAAATAGGTCATTCCAGAAACCCCACATTCACCCTCACTAGAAAGTATCACACAGACCACGGGATTCATGAACCGTTGTGTCAGCTTTATGGGAAGCCAACATGATGTTTAATTGTTAGTATGATAAGCAGCAGGGCTAATCACATAAGGATGCTGCTCATCACACTAACATGAAAACAAGCAAGCCTTTGTGGCCAGCAACAGTGTCACTGGCCATTAAAATGTGTACAGCAGGCAGTATGAGCACAAACAGTAAGTAAATAAGCTTGCCTATGGACAAACGTGTTAAGTGTGCTTGTGCAGACGGCATGAATAGCTACATAGAGCAAATAATGCAAGCTGCACCAGGCAGGGAACATGTACTGAGAGTTCACTGCACATAAATCAAAAATATGAATGCAGAAATAAGTAAGAGGGGAGGGAAAACAGCAAGAGCAACTACAATAAATGGGTTACCAGGCAAGGAACGTATACTGAGGGCAATGTGCACAGAAATCAGAGATGTATACAGAAATTTACAGAAGGGGAGAGGAACTGTTCAAATTATAATAAGATGATTTAAAGGTGCTTAAGTCACAATGACAATTTTGTAATTATAAATTTATACAATATGTATGCCAAAATAATTAATGGTGGTTACATTGTCTGAGTAAATATAGGTAAACAAAAGAGACATAATATTATAACATCTGAGGGCTACACAAAGTAACATTGTAAAAGAGAGGATTAAATGAGATATAAATGTCATTAACATGCTGAGTGGAGACAACAGTTATCAAGGACAATACATACAATATGGGATATTTACATAGCCGGCATTTCATCAATATATAACATGCTGGAAAATATGAATGGCTCAGAAGACACAATCTCCTTTTGCAAGAATCTAACCCATGGCATCAGTGTTAGCACTTGTTTATTGTGTGTATTAACTGTGTAACCCACAGAAAGAGGCATAGCACATGTAGGAGGAGGATCACACTTGAAGGGAATTATACACTTTAATATTTTAATGGTTAGGCATCCCAAATGTAGATGTGTATGGTGTTACAAATGTGGGAGCAAAGTGTGACATACATAATAACCTTGTGTAAGGCACTCCTGCCTGACACAGTTATTGTTCGGATAAGTACAGAAGGGAGGTTGGCATAATGGCTAAGGTGTTTCCCTTATGAACACAAGGTGCAGGGTTTGATTCTCACATGGGGTAATAGGCTAGACTTAAAATGGTCCTCAAGGGCAGTTAGCCTAGTATGACCCTATGAACTATGAACTACAACAGATGCAAACACCACACTATGATGAGAGTTTTACAAAGAGCTGTGTATTGGCAGGAGGTAGCAATCGATATTGTCACAAATAACTGAAATTAATGTGTGAATTAAGAATGGATCCCTGATAATGAATGTCATATTAGCATGCCATACTGATGGCAATTAAATGAGTATGCTCATGTGCACATGGCTCTGAACAGTCCTATATCACTGTTCTGTGGTCAATGAAGGCTTCTCTGTATGTTTATACAGATACCACCCAACTGGAGCACACTCGTGTACACCACAGTACTCAATGCATGTGCCACAATAACACTCTCACCTTGTTGTTGGCAGAACAAATGTCTACTGCCATGAAATCTAAAGCTACATTCACAAGTGCTCATGCAGCATATCAAGGGAATAATACTGATGTGATGTAATGGTTGTTGTGTGATGTCAGTACTTTCACACAAAGTGAATCCCTATGCTGGAACTGAAAATCAAGCTGTAAAAGTCTTCCAACCAACAAAATGGCTATGGATCACATGCACCACAGTGGAACTGTTATCACAGCTGTTGAGCTGCACCTAAGTGACACCATTCATTCAGCTGTACTTTATTTGCCATAATACTCATCTGCTAAAATGTTTGGAGGAGGCCTCTGCCATTCTATAACTACACAGTAAAATTGGAGACATGTCATTCTTGCCGAACAGTTAAGGACAGAAATGCTTACACTCACTCAAGGCTGCTTTGGACCAATTACCTAAGTGCTGAGAAAGTCAACACCATAGTAGGATCAAAGCATGTGCCATGGTATAAGTGCATTACTAGTTGTCCTATGTGTGGTACAATCATATCATGTGTATGAATCAAGGAATATGTGTCCCTGTAATTACTTAGAAATAATCTTGCTGTATGTCAGACAATATTGCGTAATGCTATGTATAGCCAAACACAGCTGTGGCTATCTGCTGTTGTCACTGCGATGGTAGAATAGCAATTACATACAATGTGGATATAATATCATATTGGAACACATGACTTACTTTGGCAACATCATACTTGTACATTGTCTCATGTTCTCAGTCCTGAGGAGACATCTTACTACAACTGGTACAGGACAACAATCTATTCAAATGATAGAATCAGTCTTCAATACAACCTTTCAAAAGCAAATCTAGAACAAACTCTTATAAGAAGAAACAACATCTAGACATGAACATAGCACATGTAAGTGACAACACTGTAAAAAACCTGTACACTGACTATAAGCAATGATGTCTGGATTTGACTATATATCTAACATTACAAGCTAATGAAGGTTTGTTAAAACAAAAGCGCAAGTAGAGATATATTTTATAGCTGTGACCTCAATGTTTCTGCTAAAAGGTGGTTGCACAGCACAAGCACACTGTATAGACATACTTCATATATGTATTTGCAGCCTGTTCTACATAGTAACAGCAAGAAATGTACACTCACAGAAGACAGTCATTCCTGTATTTGAACTCCCTACCTATTTACCAATAAAATCTACACACAAGTGCATTATACACCTACACCACAGGAGAAGTCTGACTGTATATGAGCTACAATGCATCTTTGAAGGGATAATATCAGCTGTGTCCTGCAAAGGAGACGTGTGTGAAAAAATGACATCTACAGCTATGAGGAATTCTAAATACTGTCAGTACTAAGATGTGCAAATCACTCCTTCATCAATTTACATTCACACAAACACACACAGGCAGTAGAGTCTTGGTGCTTTATTCAAACTCCCTAGCTATCTACTGACATAATCTACATGCAAGTATATTATATGCATGCACCCCAGAAGAGGTCTGACTTCAGTGGTGTGAGAGTGCATTATTGAAATGATGACCTCATTGGTCAGTTGCAGACAGTATGTGGACAGAATGATAAGAGGATGTGGGATTGACCTGACCATGTAAATGTTTCTCATGAGTGGTAGTCAATTGAGCACAGCTGTTGAATTAATGCTCCAGTGATGCTAGGGCCCCAATATCACACACAGAAGGTGACTGTTATTATATTAGAGACCCCTACCTCTCTAATTACACAATATATAGGACACATTACTTAATGCAAGCACCGTTGCAAAAGTCTGACTTCTGTAGTGGAAGAGTACACTTTATAGAGGATGACAGCATTGTGTTGCAAAGAAGATGATGTTGGGAGAAGGGTCTGACACTGATGTGTACTCACATATAAAGTAAAAATCATGATAGGCAAAATTCCATACCACTTTCTTGCAAGCTATAGGCCCCCTCTATCACCCAAGAAACCCCTAACATGTATTTAAACTTACTGAAAATACATGCCATCTGACCCAATACCATAACCACAGGCAACTTTAATTACACCACTATTGGGAATCATATACAACATTAAATATGAAGGCACAGAGACCAGGGTTTTGTAAACACAAACTTCTTGGACCAGGTTGCCAATACACCAACCAGACATGCAAACATACTGGATCTGGTCCTCATTAATATGGGAGAGTGTTGCACACCTCCTAGTGTAATGTTTTTTTTGGTAAAGTTAGACAACAAAATAGTCTCCTTTGAAGTAAAAATAAATCTTGGAACCATAGCTAACCCTGGAATGTTCAAGAACAACTCAAAGGCTAACTTCGTACTAATAAGTGATAACCTGGCAAAATTTCAAGCCCCTATAAACCTCAAGAACACTGCTGCCTATGCAGAACTGTTCACAGAAAACCTATATAAACATTTTAATAGCTGCATAGAGGCACCCACCAGGAAGAATAACAGAACTAACTCAAAAAACAAGCCACCCTGGTGGAATTAGAGTATCAATAGGCTGTATAACAGAAGAAAGAAATTTGTATTTATTTTTTATTTTGACATTTGTTGACTGGGAATGTTCAACTGAGCCTTGGCCCATTTTCACTGGAGGCCCAGGAGGAAAAGCCCCAGTAATATTTTTTTTTACAGGCAAACAGTGACAATTTGTTATTACAGTGATGTTAATATACAGTAGGAAATACACACAAGGTATAAAGTACGTAATAATAGGCAGACTTTTCCAAATTTTAAAACCCCAGTAAGTATATCTCAGTAGCTAAAAATCTACCAAAGCCACATTTGAGGTACATGTGGTCTCCAAGGGGCCAAGGACAACCACAAGGCATTATTTAGCTATGCCTTCAACCTCAAAGGCAATACAAAATTGTGTGCAGAGCTCTTTTTTAATGGAGTCACCCATACTAAGCCAGAAGATATAATAAATCTGCTGGCCAACAAATTCAGCTCCAGTTTTATTCAACTCTCCCCCTTAACATCCCCTCAAGAAATGCCAGCAACTATAACTCCCCCTACTATCACTAGGGAACAGGTCCTTAATCCTCCCTCTAAGGACAACAACACTGTATCAATAGGTCCAAACAATATGTCAGAATGCCTTCTAAATAGGATGAAACATGGCCTAACAGCCCCTCTGGAATTGCTATTCAGCTGTATCCTCCAAAAAGGCTTCATGCCTTGTGAATGGAAAACAGCAGCAGCCAGCCCTCTGCACAATGGTGGGCCATCTACAGACCCTATAAACTGCAGACACATAAGTCTCACTAGTCACATATGCAAAGCCATGTAAAGAATTATCATGAAAATGAACAATAATCATATAAGAAATCTCCAGTCACTGGACCCTACCCAATTTGTTTTCATCAAGGGCAGGTCATGCCTACTCAAACTTGTCCCTTTCTTTGATAAGGTCACCAAATGGATGAGGGCAAAATGGGTCACATTGCCTACTTTGACCTGGCCAAGCATTTCACACAATAAAACACTTGGGCATTATTGACAAACTCAAGAGGTTGGGTTTAAACCCTTATGTCACCCAGTGGATAGCCAGCTGACTCACAGACAAGATACAGAAAGTTAGAAATGGGGAGTCTGCCTCTACAAAAAGGCTGATCACAAGGACAGCCCTGAATGAGTTAGTCCTGGAACCACTCCTTTTTGGCATTTACTTCTCAAAAGTCAAGTCCAATGTCAATGGCCTCTGGCTGACTAAATTTACAGATGATTACAAATTTAGAGGAAGTCATAGGATCTGCACAGAAACAAATGTTCTCCAGGAAGGACTGACACAGACAAATAACTGGTGTCAAAGCCATGGACTAAAACTAAATGTCAAGAAATGCATAGTAATAATATAATTCAGGAAGTCATCCAAACTTGGCAACTCTCATATTGACAACTCACCCCTATCATCAGACCTGTCGTTGAGTACAACATATCCAGCAATTGGAACCTCTTAGATGTTCCTCACTACAAAAATAAAGGGCATAAATAACATGTCCTATGCCAACCACCTCAAGGTCCCATTACTGCATTCTGTCTTCTGCAGGCTATTGAGGGGTGATCTATGCCTGACATACAAGGCATTGTCAGACCTCACTTTGATGGACCTACTGCATATCTCCAAAACAAATAGTACTAGAATTATCCATTCTAAAGACTTAAACCTTGCCTGTGATATAACCAGGACCTGCTGGAGACACAGGCATGTATCCCAAAGACTACCCCTACTCTTTTACTGGTTCTCCAAATACGTGGAACAGAGTTCCTCCCTAACCCAATTCAACTGTAATTTGGAAAATTGGATGAAGAACAGGGAATTCATTCATGGTTTGGCACCTATGTCTCTAATGGACATGGGCAGCCTGTAAATGGTTCATCTCCTTGACCTCTGCTTGTATATGTTTCATTTCCCAATCCCCTGCATGCACTTAAATTGACCTAATACAACCCTATGAACATATAAACACATACAAAACATGGTTTATTGTTTTCTTTCTTATCCTAAGAACTTTTGAACTTGGGTGCAACCCGTTCCATTAACCCTCATTATGATCAGGCTTACTCCACTACCCTACCCTACCCTAAATTCCCACCCAGCTCCTCTTAGTCTAAATTTAGAACCCATAGCCCCTCCTACATCACACCCACAATTCACATCCATCACTAAAGTAAAACAATCACTTAATCATACCTTAATCACCATCCCATCTCTACCTCACCTAAGCTCACTATTAATCTCTAACCCAGACCTTAATTAGTAAGCTACTTATCACATAACTTTTGCTTTCACCCCTGCTTCTGTCAAATTCATACTTCTCCCATTCTCTACACATACAATGTTCCTACAACATATGCTCATAGTACTAGCTCTATACACACTGTCATAACTAACACAGTATCATTACATCTCCCTGTACTAGTCAACATATACAAACCACTCACTGTCATACAACCAAACCTATTACTCACACTACATAGCCCCCAATATCTATAACATAAGTATCCCCCAACTCTACAAACATAGGAACAAGCTTTGTAACACCATACTTCAAAAACTAGGTGTCAATCTGACATGCAAACTCAAAACCCTGCCATATCAACATACTTGCTCAAGGTTACTCATACTCAGTGGAGGCATCTACCCCAATCTTGGTCCAACTCACTCCTATCAACAACTTCTCCATACAAAACCAACTTCCACAAAAACAAAAAGTTCTGTCCTCTTACATAACATGAACCTAAGATGCATTAACTAAATCTACCTAACCTACATGTTTACCTGGCCCTACACTCCTCTGACATATTAGTAGCTACAGCAACCTGGTTAAAACTCAAAAACTAAAGACACTGAAATACTGCCCTGGGGAATACAATATTCGTAGATAAGACAGAGAATAATATATATAGCAATAATATATTCTGATACTCTGCATTTATCTCCCTGCCATATATCCATTCCATGATTTAACAATGCTGAATTAATAGTCTCCTACCTGAAGCTCAACAACCCCAAGTATCATAGTCATCTACATACGTACTGGAAATAATATCAGCACCACTGAAGATAGTCTCTCCTGGGTATCTGACATTATCAACCTTGAAACTATCATACCAGGGGATTAAAATATACTGACTGGCTAAAACCAAAGTCGCCAACCCCTCCATTCTCCCTAAATGTTTACAACTTCACCCAGCTCATATCTGCCACAAGACACAATAAAAAACATGTCTCAACTAGATTCTTTTAAACTCTCCTAACTATGTAACTCAGGCTGCCTACCAGATGCTATCAGTAGCTACCTCTCAACTTTTGCCCTGTGAAAACCATCTAATATCATGAAACAATCCTGCTACAGTCAAGTCCACATCTTCACTAAAGAAACATTTGTCTCCCATCTAAAACATTATGACTGGAGTATCCTAAAAACCCAACCCCTCAATGAAGCAATAAGCAAATTCAATTCCATCTTTCTCAATGGTCTTAATACCCTAACACCAATATGCAAGAAAATATAAAGTCAAACCCAACCAGATGGTAAACTAAAAATATGAAACAAGCTATACTATGCAGAGACAAAGCATGGAAAAATGGATGAAGGAGAAAACTGAATCAAGCTTACAGTTTTACAAACAACAAAGAAATAAAGCACAGTACCAAATAAAACTAAACAAAAATAAATAAAGAAATAATAATAATTTACAACACACACAATAAACAAACCACAGAGACAAAGCATGGAAAATGGATGAAGAAAATAACTGAATCAAGCTTGCAATTTTACAAACAACTAAGAAATAAAACACAACACCAAATAAAACTAAACATAAAATAAATAAATAACTTACAACACAACAATAAACAAATGTTAAACAATTCTGGTCATCCTTAAGATATCTCTTGCAACCAGATCAAACAACAGCCCCTTCCACTATAACTAACAATCAAGCGGACTCTATTACAAACCAATTTAACTCTCACTTCATCAATTCAGTTCTCTCCCTCATCAAAGATACTAATAACCACCTTAACATTCCCACACAAACTAATAACATGCTGCCTACTTTCACTGTGCAATCGAATATATCAAATAATCCTACATTATTTTCCTGCACAAAGGCGGAAAATCTAGGGACCTAACAAACTGCTGTCTCATTGCTATCCTACCTTCATAATCATAAATCCTTGAGAACTGCAGTCATACGCAGTTACTCAAACATGTCAAACATAATCTCCTCACTCCCACACAGCATGGTTTCATTCCCAACCATGATACCACCACAGCCCACCTTAGTTTCACCAACATTATGAATGCCCATAGTATCCTCCATATTTCTATATCTATCAAAAGCTTTTGACACTGTTTCTCATCATAAACTTCTAACAGAACTAACATCATTTGGTATTTCCACCTCCTCCATATCCTGGCTTCACAGCGACCTCACTAACAGAAAACAAGCAGTAAAATGGCAGACAGAATTCATAGCGTTTCTACCTGTTACTATAGGTGTCCCCCAGGGTTCCATACTTGGCACACTGCTATTTAATTTTTTCATAAACAACCTGCATACCTCAATCAAACATGCCTCCATAGTTCAGTACATAGATGACTGCCCTCACCTGCTATGTCCCCACCTTAGATAAGTTACAAAACTTAATAAAGAATCCTTCTGTTACCTAGAATCCTGGCTCTTGAAGTCAAATTGAATTCTAAATCCAAAGAAAAGCAAACTAATGATTTTTCCCTTCGAAACAACTTGCCAACAAAATAATTGACCTCATAATCATGTCAGGTAACAACACATGAATGGAAACCACCCTACACATAAAATTACTTGGTATCACCATTGACAGCAACCTAAAATATGAATATCATATGCAAGAAACTATCAAAAAAAAAAACAACACTGGAAGCTAAGCCTCTTTTTTAATTTCTCCAACCCCCAGATTTACTAATCTTCCATGTAAGACTAGATTAGTCTTACACGGAAGTGCCAGTCTAAGAGTATGATGGCAGCGCACCATGCATATTAATGAGGGCATGCTGCCTCAACTCTAAAGCTTACACGGAGCGTGGACAAGTGTAGCGGGCATGTCGGACTGCTGAGCAATCCAAAAATCCACGCCCCTGAAATGGAGAAACACCACAATTTCGAGTTACATGAGTGAGTCCGCTGAGATGTGTACAATGTAACACTACACTCCCCCATATGTTAAACAACTGACAAAATTAAAAATAAAAAGAGTTTTTTTATTTTTTTTTTTCATCAGATATAGCTGCCCATATCTGAGCGTGTTTGCGCGAGTTTGCCCATTGCTTAGCTGCAGTTAGCAGCTTAGAGACCAGAAGAGGATAATAAGAAAAATATATGCAAATTAAGCAAAATAGTGATAGTATAGTGGTTAGAGCCTTCTCAGAAAGAGGAGGCATTCCCAGTTCGAGTCCCCCACTGCATGTTCCATTTTCTGTTGGAAATCTGTATACAAAAATATTTCCTGACATTGTTTGTGTATAAGTTTTGTAAAAAGCATTGAAATATGTATATATATATATATATATATATATATGTATAGAGAGATATATATATATATATATATATATATATATATATGTATATATATATATATATATATATATATATATATATATATATATATATATATGAAGGTGAAATGGTTATGCATTCTGAGGCATGAGTACCCTATTTTAAGCAATATAAAGCACTGCTAAGCACATTTTACCAGTACTGAGCATATTTAAAACCAATTGCGCATAGCTGCACACTGCGTTAACCAGCGCAATGTCTTTGTGGGTAGCTGTGCACTGCACCAACCAGCGCAACCACAACATATTTGTGCATAGCTGTGCACCACGCTAACTAGCGCAAAGTGGGGCAACATCGAGCAATGTCGGGCAACGTCGAGCAACGTCAAGCAACACTGGGCAAAGTCGGGCAAAGTTGAGCAAAGTCGGTTAAACACGGACACACCTCCTTTACTGTACCTTAACCAGTCAAGTCTGCCCAGTAGGAAAATAAAAAGCAGTGACAGGGCTCGAACTCAGAATACTGTGCACTATAGTCACAGCACTTAACCACTAAGCCATGACAGCATTTCATAAACATGCACTTTCAACAGACACATATCTATCAAAGGAATATTAAACATTGCCAACATCAGCTAAGCAGGCATGCCTACAGCTGAGTTTTTCTAAAAGTGGCCAATCACAAATACGTGTGGGAAATGAGGCATATTTAAGCTCCACAGGTGGGAATACTTGCTATAACTGGTTGTAGCTTCCTTCTGCAGTCAGCATGGCCGGTGTTGGAGAAGGCACTCGATTTAGAGTGCAACGCTGGGGCATTGAGGAGTCTAAACTAATGGTTTGGCTCCTTGTCCACAATCATGAGGAAAGACTCCTGCGGGGCCAGTACCAGGGTACCCAATATAAAACGGAGGCCTGGAACAGTCTTGCCCATGATCTCACCAGTGCCACTGGTGTTCCTCGGACTGGTGAGCAAGTCAGGCACCATTATTCTGAACTGAAGCAATGTAGGGAGGATCAACTGGACCAGTGGATCCAGAAATCCTGTGCGATGCCTAATGCTCCAGTACTGAGTAAGTAGCTAGTGTATTAAGTAATTAAGAATTGCTATGCTTGTCTATACTATGGATAGGTATGTTTCAATATCACTGCATTTACTTCACAGCTGCAGGTGTCCAGTCTATGAATCAGCAAGCCTATGAAGATAGGCTGCAAAGGCTGCATCATCAGGCAGGTTAGTAATTATTCTGCATGCACTGTTATATAAAATAAATGAGAGAGCCTTCAAAAAGTGTTTTAACCCAATAAATAAAGGTGTAATAATCCTTTAATAAATGTATAATTCCTGGAGTGAGTCTGTGTCATTTTCTTTGATATGTTCTTGTACTGTTGCATTCTACAAATAGAAGTGTTGTATTAAGCAGTGTCAGCCCACACTTGGGTACGCCCATATAATGTGGATGAAGGCAGTGCCAGTGACTATTATGCATATTTACAGCCCTCAACTGTTGGTTCATGCCCAGCATGTACAGGTTAATCTGGCACATGAGTAGATTGCTATTGTGTTCCCCAGAAATGTCAGTGTGCTGCCAGAAATGTAGGGAGCTGTTAGCATATAACTGATACTTTCATCTGAACATATCTAGATAATTATATGAAGAAGAGCTGTCAGTGTACCATCTTAGCAGTAGTGTGTGAGCAATTTTCAAAATATGTTGCAGTAACATCTGCATCTTGGACAGTTTGTATGTAAGATACAGCTCATGTATATAATGATCTAACAAAATCCAACTACACAATATAAAGACATTGGGTAGTGTAATAATACATGTAAGGGACATATAACTGCAGTTAATAGGAATGTAGTGAAACCTAGAAGGATATATAAGTTGTTAATTGAGCTATCTTTTTCCACCTACTGTATGTGCATAAAAAATGCAATTCCACACCTCAATTGGTATGTCTTATCTCAAAACATTTGTTGGGACATATGTCCTATTGGTTTATAAATATTTGCATTTATTTCTGTGCATGTGCCCTGTTAAAATACCACAATATTGGTGGCCTGTTGCCATCAATTAAACATGCATGTTGTTGTAATGTCCACTATTGTTCTATGTATGCATGTGTTATGCTTGCTTTTCAACTGTTGAAAATCTGGTGTGTTGGGTTAATGGGAATACTTCCGCATGCTGTTATAACTAATTGGGAATGCTGTTGACTGTTACTAATGCATACCTTTATTAAACTCTCCAAAACATAGTTTGTATAGGAAGGCTGGTCCCAGCGGACCCACTTGTCCCACCTCAGCTGGCCATGGCACCTGGCACCAGCAGATCTGGTGTGCAGCCTGGGACCTCCTCCTCTGTTGATCCTGTGCCAGCTTTGGGTGGAAGCGCTGCAGGGGATGGGGCTCAGCCCCCAGTGCAATCATGGGTGGAGGAGGGGCACCTATCACCCTTCGAACGGTCCAGGCTGTGGTGTGTAGAGAGATTGAATGTTCTGTTGCAGAACCTCTACGCCAGCTTGAGGCCCGAGTGGCACAACTCCCGGGTCAGCCTGCCCCTCCTACACAGCCCCCAGCACAACCACCCTCTGGGCAGTGAAGGTGCAGTGATGACTGCCCATGGATGGGGACCTCAGTGCCACTTTTTCCATCTGGGGGCTCATGGCTTGCGATGTCCAAACATCCCTCCCCATCAAAGGTGTTCACCCACCACATGTGTCATATACCGCCCCTGTATGCATCTTGTTTGTCTTGTCTGTTTACCTCCCCAACCTACCTCCCCAAATATACCTACTTCCCCTACCCCACATTCCACTCTCACCTAAAAAAATAAAAGGGCAATCTTCTCCCAAAAAAAATATATACACCCCATACATAGCTGCCCATTTTGCACACATGTCCACTGAACACATGAAATGTTATTTAATTGGCATTACAACATACTTTGTTGTCCTCTCCCCTCTCTCAGGGGTTGAAGGTTTCATATCTACCTCCAAATTTATAGCATATGCACAGCTGTTGCTGTTGAAGAAATGGGCAGCTATAGACCTTCCCTACACTCGTCCTGCACATCCAGAGCTATTTTCCATACTGTCTTTCCCTCTTTGTGCCCCTTTTTCACCACTTTCCTATCTCCCCATTTTTCTTTTCTTTCAAAGAAATGAGTGTGGGGGTTAGCGGGAGTAAACACTTGAGTGTCTGCTTTAGGGAGAAGTGTAGTTTTGTGTGTGTACATGTGTGCATGTGTGCGTGTGTGCGTGTGCATGTGTGCATGTGGTCTGAAGTCATGTTCAGGTCTTAAAGTGTGTTTCCTGTTTTCCTCTCACAGGTCCTGAGGTGGGGCTGGTTCAGTACAGCAGGGAAACTGATGTCACTGAGACAGACAGTGATGATTCTGGCACAGGACGGTTTGTCAGGGTCTAGGATCTATTGTTGTGCCACCAATTGACAGTACACAAGTCTCCACCCCATCCATGCACACAGTCATACTGCCTGTGCATCCATCATCACCATTGCCCTTAGCTGAGGGACAGTGTACGGTTGGCACAGGCCAAGACAGTGTGGTATCTATGGCACATGTATCAGGACACAACAGCCATAGCCAGATGTCTGGAATGGTGCCATATAGGCAGATGCCAAGGGGTTCTCTTCAGAGCACTGCTGGTCATCATGCCCCTGGCAGACATACCACACCTCTTTCTACCACACGCATGTTCCATGCTGTCATGGAGGCACAGACATGAATGGAGCGGTACATCAAACAGGGGCTAAGGGCATAGAGGGCTCATTACACCTCAGTAAATGACAGTATCCATGACCTAGCAGGTGCCATACGTAACTACACTGAGGTCATTGATAGACGTTGGGGTGAGACATTGGATGTCCTCCACAATGTCATGTCCATGTGTCAGGACAGTGCGGGATGGTTGAGACATCAATGTGGACGTATGCCAGCAACAGCAGCAGCTGGAGGTAGCTGTGGATGTCCAGCAAGTCACAGACGCTCCTGTAGTGCCAGTACCAGCCACAGCAATGTTGGGGGGGGCTGTCCATAGACTGTCCTAAAAGACCATGTTGTACGTGGCTCTGGCCAGTCCCAGCAGGGACCTGGATCCAGTGGACATATGTCAACCTCTTTGGATAGTACCCAATCTGGATTAGTACCTGGTATTGTCTGTAGCACCCCTGCCAGGCACAGGGTCCGTATCCATGGGCAGAGACAGTGATCTGTAAACCCTGCCAGGTACAGTCTGTAGCTGTCTCACAAATCCCCATATATGGCAGCCACATGGTGGAACTGTGTGCATGCAGACACACACACATAAACCAGAAACCTAGGGCAATCACATACCCGCACACATTATATCAACATTGGCCCATAACAGTACTCATGGCCCTCACACACACACTCTCCCACACACATGTCAATTGTATGGCTCAGTGTAGGCCTCTGGCAAACCAACAACACACCCTGTGCATATGATGAAACATGTGCCACCTCCTGTCATTTATAACATTGATGCAGGAACAGGCTAACATGGTGCTGATGCACAGGGTGACTTTAATAAAGCATAGCAATGGCTGGATGTGTAGCATGTTGTCAGCAGTAAAGTGTAATGATATCCTTGAAGTTCTAGCTGAGCAGGCATGATGCATTAAAGCTGTAATTAGCAGTGTTGTATTGTTTTCACCAGTGTTTATTCCAATTGTGTTTGTTTGCCCATGTGCCACTTGGCTGATGTCTGTAGTTGTGTCAGAATGCATTATACAGTGGACAATAAGTGTGGGGTGTGTGCAACACATGTTTGCAGGTGTCCATTTGTGAACATGGTGGAGGTGCACTGTCTGCATGTGCATGCATATTGGACACATGGGCAGGGTGACATGCCCTGTATTGGCCAGTGTTAACACTCCATAGTTTCTACTGGTGGCCAGTATGCATTGTACTACACACATTTTGGAACTTGAGTACGCATGTGTGTGTATGACACAGGTTGACACTGTGCTGTGGGTGATGCCGTTGTTGCTATCTGTCATTGGTTTGCATTACTAAAGTTAACACTGTCCCAGCTGCATAATCCTTTAGTAATGCACACTGTTCACCTACAGGGTTGCATGGACTGTGCTATCACAAACACAAGAAATTCTCACTTATACAGTAAAAGTGCATTAGTCTCATGGACCCCTGTCATAAACTAAATATATAATAGAAGGTGTGAAGTTGTACCAAAAAAAGAGTTACATACCAAGAAGGGATAACCTCTCTGGTCAGTATCATTGGGAAAATACAATACATCAATAAACATACAAGGCAAGCTTCAAAATACAAAATGGCAAGGATTCCAAAGACAGCAATAAAGCTTTCTTTAGTGTTGTGTATAATCTACAGGGGAAATCTCAGATCGGGTCACAGTTAATGTAAATGGTCACAAAGTACACTTATCTGACTGTCATTACCAATTTTTTGTCAGACAGTTTGAATGCGAACTTCACCACCCTGTCGTTACACAAGGCCACATTTCCAGACCTGAAGAATGTAAAACCTGATCATTCACAGACACTCTAGTTAAAATATCTCTTTACCAAAGTCCAAACCACAGTGGCAATGGTACTGGACAGTGTCCCTGGCTGTGTCATACACAAGCTGACATATGAAGTCACCACTCACCTAAACATTCTGTCCAGATGCAGCCTCTATACAGGTTACATACTTGTGGAATGATGCATGGTAATGGTGTTCACAGTCCAAAAGGGTTGAGCTACAATGTCTTCTTCTCCTTTTGGATGCTCCGATTAGGGGTCACCACAGTAGATCGTCTGTTTCCATTTCTTCTTGCCCTCTGCATCTTGCACAATCACACCATCCACCTGCATGTCCTCTCTCACCACAGCCATAAATCTCATCTTAGGCATTCCTCTTTACCTGTTACCTGGTGGCTTCATCCTTAGCATCTATTTCACAATATACTCTGCATCCCTCCTCAGCACATGTACAAACCAACTTAATCCTGCCTATCTGGCTTGGTCTACTAACCTTCAAACCTGGGCTGACCCTCTAACATACTTATTCCTAAACCTGTCCACCCTCGTCACACCCAGTGCAAATGTTAACATAAAATGATTAAGGGTAGACAAATGTTATCGGGAAGGCTATGGAGCACAGCATTCAGGAACTCATTAACAGAGACATTATGAACCTGCAAACACTGCAGCATACCCACTTAGGTTCTCTAAAGGCCAGATCATGGCTCCTACACCTAGCAGACTTCAAGCCAGTTAACAAGGCTATAGGTGAGGGAGGGGAGGTCCACACAGCCAAGCTATAGCTCACCAGCAATTCATACCCATCCCATATTCTGGTATTATACATAACCTCAACAGACTGACCATAAATGATTGTTAGATGATGGATTGACAACTGACGCACAGATGTAGGACACACAGTAACATTTGCAGCCTCCATGTACAATTCTATGCCAGTAACAAGTGGTATTCACCTGCACTCAGTCATGGGACCACTCCTGTTTGGAATATCACTTTCTTAGGTATAGGCAAACACAGTAGGAATATGTCTGCCCACGTTTGATGAAAATGCATACTGTGGGCTATACTTTATTCTTCAGATGACACACACATCCTCCAAAAGGGTATTATGGAGACAGATACCTGGTGTCAAACTCATGCTGTAAAGCTATGAGCCAAAGAAGGCATAGTTATCCACTTTTAGAAAACAAAGTATCCCCAGAGTACAATATAGGTAGTAGCCCCCAAAATGTGGAACAGGTACTAATGTATACATAGAGCCATGTGTTTAGTCATCTCTCCTTTGATAATCACATTACCAAAAGGTTTTGGAAATCCCTCTTGGGAGCACATAACAGAGGTTGTTGCACACCTATAATGAGTAGTCATCTTTGCCAGACTTTGCTTGCTTTGGAACAGGATTCAAATATACCTCAAGCATAAACCCTCACTCACACTCTTCAATAGAAACCATGATGAGTGGATGTTAAACAGAAGACGTAGCCCAGGGATCACTGCAGTGGCTAAGCTTGTCACTAGCATACAGAAGTGACCTAAGGTCTGTAAAGTGCCAGCACACTCTGCCAAAGATAACAGATGCATTCATGGAGAAAACAGAGTACCCACCTATGAAATAATTGAGGTCACATGTATGTATATGGCTTTGCCCCACAGCTACCTTACATGTGTAATGCACATACAGTTGTCATTGTGATATGCCATACACTAGAAAAATCAAAACCCACTCCCTATTGACCAATGGTATCACACACCTGGAACACACACAGTCAGCAAGTGCAAGATTCAAACTCCTTCCTAAGTACATTATGATACTACAGCAGTACGCATTTACACAGCGCGATATACACATTACTAGGATTTCACCTTTCCACAGGTATATTTGTAGGATGGTGACATCATCAGACTTGACAAAGATGAGTATGCCACGTTTAAGGGGTGTGAGTATTCTCCAAAAAGGTTGTTGCTCCCCAGGGAAACACCCACACAGTTGGCAAGTGCAGGATTCAAACCCCTACCTAACTACATTATGATACTATAGCAGGACACATTTACATGACACACTATACACATTACTGGAGTTTTCTTTTTCCACAGGTATATTTATAGGATGGAGACATCATCAGACTTGACAAAGATGAGTATACCACTTTTAAGGGGTGTGAGTATTCTCCAAAAAGGTTGCTCCTCCCCAGGGAGACACATACACACACAGTTGGCAAGTGCAGAATTCAAACCCCTACCTAATTACATTATGATACTACAGCAGTACGCATACACACGATGCACTATACACATTACTGGGGCTTTTTCCTTTCCACAGGTATATTTGTAGGATGGTGACATCATCAGACTTGACAAAGATGAGTATGCCACTTTTAAGGGGTGTGAGTATTCTCCAAGAAGGTTACATCTCCCCAGGGAGACACACACAGTTGGGAAGGGCAGGATTCAAATCCCTACTTAACTACATTAGGATACTATAACAGTACACATTTATACAACACGCTATACACATTACTGGGATTTTTCCTTTCCACAGGTATATTTGTAGGATGGTGACATCATCAGACTTGACAAAGATGAGTATACCACTTTTAAGGGGTGTGAGTATTCTCCAAAATGGCTACTCCTCCCGAGGGAAACATACACAGTTGGCAAGGGCAGGATTCAAACCCCTACCTAACAACATTATGATACTATAACAGTATACATTTACACAACACACTATACACATTACTGGGATTTCTCCTTTCCACAGGTATATTTGTAGGATGGTGACATAATCAGACTTGACAAAGATGAGTATACCACTTTTAAGGGGTGTGAGTAGTCTCCAAAAAGGTTGCTCTCTCCCCAGGGAGAGACAGACACACACACACACACACACACACACACACACACACACACACACACACACACACACACACAGTTGGCAAGTGCAGGGTTCTTAATACAAATCAAGTATGTCTTTACACTTCGGCAAGCAATATGGAGTTACAGGGTGCAATACAGACATTACTTGCTGACAGTTTGCCCAAAGGTTTTTTCACATTTGCTAACCTCAGCAGGCTTATCATACTAGGTGTATTGTGAGTGTATTGTATGCACAGGCAATGACCATATCATATATGGGTTGATGCACCACATGCTGGCACATACAGGCTCAAACCAGTGGCTAAGCTCTGTCAACCCAATACTGGACAATACAGTCAAGAGGAGTAGGGTCATACAACCACAACACCAACAGTCTCACATAGACCTACAATATAAGCACCAGCAAACCACACACATAAATACACATTACCATACTCAGAGAATGCAATTATTAATCTGAAAAAGAGAGTGTCCTCCTAAGCAGACAAGCAAGCAACATGCACCTCCAAGCACACGACAGAAAACACATAATACACCAAAGCAGCATGCCTCACAACAGGCCCTAAGGCCCAACACACTAGTAATAGGTGACTTCATAGTCAAGCATACAGATGTTCCACTCACTCGGTTGGACAAGGGGAAGGTTACTGTCAGTTGTCTGTCAGGTGCTATGATCCGCGACATAACACAAGCACTTACATCACTCCAGAATAGGGACATATATGATGTGTTCTTTGTACATGTCAGTGTGAATGATCTGAGACATACCTCCCAGGACAACATGACAAGAGATATATAGTAGCTCTATGATCATGTAGCCCAGGCTGGTGAGACCCTGACCTTGAGTAGCATCTTGCCTTCACCTACACGATACTGCAATATAACAGAAAGACGATAAACGTCAACAACTGGCTGAGCTTCTGGTGTCATTCAAAGGGGATCCAGTCTCTGTCTGCCTGTGATGACATGATAGACAAGCCTCGTTGCTTTGCTACAGATGGTTTGCACCTGCTGCCCCTATGCTTCTGAATACTGGCCAAGGCTCTTGCTGTCCCCATATTACCTTTTTTAGTCAAGGCTCAAAGTTTCATAGGTTCATAGGTAGGTACTAGGCTATTGGCACTGGGGCCTATACAAGCCCAGCCAAAAAGGTACCCTGACTTTTGCCACCCAAGAAATGTATTTTCCTGTGTCACTGTCGAGCAGAGACACAGAAGTGATCCCCGGGGTGAATTTCCTATTTCCCATCCAATCAAGATTTTTCTTGAAGAGTGCTAATGAGGAGCTTTGTTTGATATAGATAGGTAGTTTATTCCAGTGTTGGAAAGTCTCTGGGACACGAATCTATCCCTCTGGCATGTTCTGTTTATTGTGGTGACAAGGTTTATGTCCCTAGAGCATGTAGCTCTGAGGGATTGGGGTTTATTTAAGTGAAGGATGTCCAACAGCTCTGGGTTTGACATAGCTTTGTATGTTAGGCAGAGATAACCTCTGAGTAGGCGATATGCGAAAGGGTAAAGCTGGAGTTTTTTGAAACGGTCTGTGTAGGGCATGTTTTTGAGGCAGGTAATCCTCTTTGTGAGGTATTTCTGCGGCCTTTCCAGTTGTTGTAAATGTCTTGTGGTACATACCAAAAGGGCCGTTGTACTCTATAATGGATCTAATGAGTAATAAGTAGAGGGGAACAATGACCTCTTTTTTTCTGCATGAGAAGCCTTTTGTGATGAGGTGTGCCACGTAGAAGTATTTCCTGACTACTGTGGTGATGTGATTATCAAAGGCGAGACTACTGTCCACCTGTGTCCCAAGGTCTCTTATCACACTTTCGGTGTTAAGTATACTACCACCTATGTTGTAGTTCATGGGTACAGAGTTTTTACCAAAGGGGATGACAATGCACTTTTCGGCATTGAGCTTGAGGCCATGGCTTTGGCACCAGGCATCTGTCTCAGTGAGGCCCTTTTGTAGGATGTCCACATCATTAGTAGTTTCGATTATGGCTCCTAGTTTGCAGTCATCCGTGAACTTCATTAGCCAAAGACCTTCTGTGTTAGCCTGTACTTCAGGGAAGTAGATACCAAACAGGACAGGACACAGGACTGAACCCTGTGGTACTCCACTTGTCACTGGTCTGAAGTCGGATTTTGAGTCTGCTACTTTCACAGTGTGGATTCTGTCAGTGAGCCAGTTGGCAACCCATCTTGTGACATAGGGATTTATATCTAGTTTAGTGAGTTTATCTATAATTCCAGAGTGGAGGATGGTGTTGAAAGCCTTGACAAGATCTAGATAGGCTGTGTGAGCCACCTTACCCTTGTCTACGGCTTTGGTGACTGCTTCAAAGAAGTCTATCAGATTTAGGAGACATGATCTGCCTTTTACAAACCTGAACTGGTTTGTCCAGAGTTTGGAGATTACCAATGTCTTTGTTTATAAGTTCCATGATGATATGTTCCATGGCCTTTCAGACCAGGCTCATCAGGCTAATGGGGCGCAAGTTCCCGGGGTCAGTGGTGGCTCCCCCCTTGTGTAGTGGGATAACTGTCACTGTGCGCCATTCAGCAGGCACAAAGCCTGATGTGAGGCTATGATTGAACATGGTACTTAGTTGTGGTGCCAGTTCATTCTGTAGTTCGTGTAGAATGCAGCCTGGAATGTTGTCTGGTCCCATGGATGCTGTGTTCCTGGCTTTGGAGAGTGTGGTTTTTACCTGTGCAGCCATGATGACAGGAACTTTGCATTCTTCCGGTATAGAGATGGGCTTTTTCATGGGTGAGAGGGGGTAAAGTTAGCACTGAACCTATTTGTCAGGATGTTGGCAATATCAGTTGGGTCTGTATTTTTAGTGCCATTGTGCTGTAACTCAGAACATATCTGAGTGTTGCCATTGAGATTCTTGACATAGCTATAGAATGCTTTGTAGTTGTCTTTAGAATCAGTGGCAATTTTGTTTTTGTAACTAGCTTTGGAGTGTTTTATCAGGGATCACAGCTTCTTACTGAGGCTGACCAGGGAGCTCCTCCACTCATGGGATTTTGCCCTCTTTTGCAACAGTTTCTTTTTTCTGTTGTACAGTTTGTTTATGGCAGGGGACCACCAGATTGGCTTCTTTTTCTTGGAGGATAGCATCTTGGTTCTGTTTGGGATAGCACGATCCATGTACGCATGTAAGTGCTTATAAAGTGCAATTGTGTAGGATTCAGTAGTCATAACTGTATTGTCTATCTGCATGGGTGTCATGAAGTTCACCACTTCTGTCTTAAGAAGCATGAAGTTGGCTTTGGAGAAATTTTTTAACATGTTTTCCTTAATGGGGGGTGGGAGCAGAATGTGGATATGTAGGGTAATTAGCTTATGGTCAGATCGGACCAATGAGGTGTTGACTTCAGGTGTGGAACACCAGTCACTCAGGACAAACCAAACCCTATAACCAACACAGATAACCACAAAGTGAGCTAAATGCCACTCATTGCCAGAAGTCTCAGCCTCCAAATGCATACCCTCGAGGCACTTCTCAGTATGGAGAATATTGATATCTGTGCAGTAACAGAAACCTAGTTCAAGGCTCCAGAGAGCACACCAGCACTACCAGGATACTACTCATTCCATACCTTCCAGCATCAGAACCTGGATCATAGCATATAGGGCGGGGATGTATCCATATTCATCAAGGATACCTACACCTCTCTCTACATCCCTTCTACAGGATATGTACCCATAGAATATTGCACAGCAATGTTTTTCCCACTCCACAGGGGTGGGGCCACAAAAGACCCTTGGCATTCATGCTGTGTGAGCCTGATGAGTCCGATCTGCAAGGCAATGGAGCCAATCATAATGGAAGTCAACAATAAAGACATTGGGAACCTTCACACAGTTGAGCACACCTAGTTTGGCTTCATCAAATGCAGATCACACCTCCTGAACTGGGTGGATTTCTTTGAGACAGTTACACAGCCTAAAAATGATTGAAAGGAGCTCTACACAGCATACTTATACCTCGCTAAGGCGTTTGACACCATTCCCCAGTCAGGTATCATAGATGAACTCACCAACCTGGGCATGAATCCATACATCACAAGATAGATTGCAAACTGGCTCACAGATAGAGCCCACTGCTGGCTACATGTCAGACTCTACACCAGTAACAACTGGTGTCCCCCAGGGTTCAGTCCTGGGGTCCCTCCTGTTTGGTATAGACTTCTCAAAAGTGCATGCCAACACAGGAGGGTTATGGTTGACTAATTTTGCTGGGAACTGTAAAGTGTTTGCCATAATAGATTCCCCGGATGACACAAATATTCTCCAGAAGGGACTCTATGAGACAGATGTGTGGTGTCAGAATCATGGCCTCAAGCTCAATGTGAAAGAATGCATAGTAATCCCCTTTGGGGAAAACAAAGTACCCACAAATTACCACATAGGTGTTACCCCCTAAAAACTGACAAGGTAATAAGGGATCTGGAGACACATGTAGATAGTCATCTTTCCTTTGACAACCATATTGCCAAAGTGATTACGAAATCCTATGTGGACCACCTAATCAACAAAGGGTTTGCATCAGGATCAAAAGAGGTAGTGGTGGCCCTCTACTCTTAAGTCATCAGACCCATCATTGAGTACAATGCACCATTTTGGATGTACTTGACTAAGAATATCCAGCAGCTGGAGAGACCACAGCGGTACCTCACCAAGAGGATTACTGGCCTCAAACAGTTGTGTTATGCAACACAACTGGTAAAACTAAATCTGTTCTCCGTTGCGTACTGCCTACTCAGAGGCACACTCTGCCTAACATACAGAGCCATGTCCAACACATAACTGTTGAACATGCTCCATCTATGGATAACAAAATTGAGTCGCACTACACACTCTAGGAATATGAACCTCATCACAACAATGAATACAACATGCTGGTGGGATAGAGTACCATCCCAGACACTTGCCTTACTGTGGAACAGAGTCCCAATGTACACACCCAGTTTGGCTTCATCAAATGCAGATCACGCCTCCTGAACTGGGTGGATTTCTTTGAGACAGTTACCCAGCCTACAGATGATTGAAAGGAGCTCCACACAGCCTACCTATACCTCGCTAAGGCCTTTGACACCATTCCCCAGTCAGGTATCATAGATGAACTCACCAACCTGGGCATGAATCCATACATCACAAGATGGATTGCAAACTGGCTCACAGATAGAGCCCACATATTAAGAGTTGCTGACTACATATCAGACTCTACACCGCTAACAACTGGTGTCCCCGGGGTTCAGTCCTGGGGTCCCTGCTGTTTGGTATAGACTTCTTAAAAGTACATGCCAACACAGGAGGCTTGTGGTTGACTAATGTTGCTGGGAACTGTAAAGTGTTTGTCATAATAGATTCCCCGGATGACACAAATATTCTCCAGAAGAGACTCTATGAGACAGATGTGTCGTGTCAGAATCATGGCCTCAAGCTCAATGTGAAAGAATGCATAGTAATCCCCTTTGGGGAAAACAAAGTACCCACAAACTACCACATAGGTGTTACCCCCTAAAAACTGACAAGGTAATAAGGGATCTGGGGTCACATGTAGATAGTCATCTTTCCTTTGACAACCATGTTGCCAAAGTGATTACGAAATCCTATGTGGCCCACCTAATCAACAAAGGGTTTGCATCAGGATCAAAAGAGGTAGTGGTGGCCCTCTACTCTTAAGTCATCAGACCCATCACTGAGTACAATGCACCATTTTTGATGTACTTGACTAAGCATATCCAGCAGATGGAGAGACCACAGAGGTACCTCACCAAGAGGATTACTGGCCTCAAGCAGTTGTGTTATGCAACACAATTGGTAAAACTAGAGGAACTGCCTCAAGCAGT
>NC_056732.1:1731800899-1731827352 GCF_019279795.1 Protopterus annectens
TGGGAGTTGAGTCATGGCCTCTGTTGTTAATTATGGGTGAGGGGTTGGTTTGGTAGCCTGGGTGGTGGAAGCCTATGTAAGACCAGGTTTCATATAGGGTAGCTAGGTAAGGGACAAGTAGGAGGGGAAAAAGAGTTAGTATGATAAGCTTCCTGGGTGGTGTCATATTCCGTTTGATCTTAGAGGGCAGTAGTGAGGTACAGGAAGTTAGTGGACAGTAGGGGGAGTGGTTTGAGGTTATAAAAGTATGAGTACTGGGGGTGGGAATAGGGGCAGGGTGGGGAGCGAGCACGAGCAAAGCGAGTGCTCACGGAGCGGGGTTTACACTAAGCCACTAGAGCCCAGGTTTCAAGATGTAACTCCTGAATAATTAACTTGCAGGTGAGTAATCTCATCTAAACAAACACCAGGTTCAATGCCTATGCTTTGGGAGCTTGTTTTTACAATTTTATAGCAGTTTGCATTAGTTTTAGAGTGTGTTCTGTAGTTTAAGTGGAGTATATGCAAACAAGCTTGGATTTTTTGTTTGGGTAAGCCTAGGGAGATTTGTGCTAGTGCTGAGGACCCTTAAATAATACTTTACTTTAAAGTCTATACTAAAATGACCAGATAATGACCTGTTTTGTTTTTACAGGTTGTGGGCAAAAGTAGAGTAGTCTAAAAGGGCTAAGTTCTTTTCTGCCTTACGCTGTGCAGGGAAGACCTGGGAGGGATAGAGAGAGAACTTGATTTCAGAGGCAGTCAGAAGCAGCTGTGTAGCTTAAACAACATTAGACTACCCGAGGAATCCCCTAAACTATGTTAGTAAAATCTTCACATATCTTTACATATAGCATAAATCATTATAACACATTAGCATTTTACTGCAACAGTGCCTTATGACTGAGAGTCAAAGAATGTTGAATGTTGAATATCCTGCTTCTCAAAAAATATACAGAAGGCTCTCAATTTTCACTCTAATGAACAGCTCTGCAAAGAGCTTGTCATACTAAAGTCTGGTTACCAAACACATTTAGCTATAGAGACACAACTTAGCTTTAAAGAAACAAGTAGCTACAATATTCATGCCATTCAATACTGCATTATGTAGCTATGTAGCAAAAAAAGAGTTACATCAGTTACTATTAAATCACACAATTCAACTATATATATATAATAAACTGTTATACCATATATTACCAAGAATATACAACACAAGGACGATATTGGGTATTCATGGTTTACTTTCTCAGTGATAAAATCCTTCTTTTTTCTTTTTTTTTAAAACAAGTTTATTGTTTTTAACATACAAGAAAATATCATAACAATTTTATACAAGTAATTAAAATAGATATGATTATAACATTCAACAAAACAACCAAAGTATTTACAAAGACATCCACTACAATCAGATCAATTAATTAAACTAAAATACCATGTTATTTGAAGTTAAGATTTGTTTAACAAGTTTTGTAAATTATTCTATACAATATAATAAGACGTTTTTCTAGTAGTTCTTAACTTGATTGTATTCAGTTCCATATGGCACACTATATTCATAACATTTTTAAATTCATTGAACGAAGGAGGTGTATCTGAAATCCAATTTCTGGTTATTATTTTTCTAGCCACTGCTAGGATAGACCATAACAAGGGAAGCTTAACCTTTTTAACACTTTGAGGTACAGGTGTGTTGAATAATATAAGAGATTTAGAAATAATAAAATTATCTGTAAAAAGAGCCTGCAAAAATTCATTAATTGACTTCCAATAGTCTTTCAATTTTATACAGTCATAAAACATATGAGCCCAGTCTGCATTGATTTCTACACTACATCTTTTACATAGATTATCTTTATTATTTATTTTATTCATCATCAAAGGTGTATAAAAGGATCTATGCAAAAATTTCCATGTAAAAAGTCTCCAGACAATGCAGGACGTAGTTTTATAAGCAGATTCCAATATATATTGTTTATCTTGTTGATTTGGTGGATCACCATTAATGGAAATGAAATAATTCCAGTAGGTATCTACACTGTAAAAAGTTTCTTGTCTGATAATTTTATGTATGTATGAAAGCTTACCTTTATCAGAAACTTTATGTTGTAAATTTAATATCAAGTAATCAATCAATGTTGGAACAGATTCTTTAACTGTTATAGACATTAGATCTATTTTATCAATGAGATGTTGTCTAAAGGTCTGAACCTCTAACCCGCAAGTTTCTCTTAGATCAAATTCTTGTTTTAAGAAATCTAGATTTTTAACTTTATTATCAGATATCAACTGATACCAGTACTTTAGATCATTATCTGTAGTTAAATGAGTTCCTTCAGAAGTGGATGACAAAAGCATACCCCGAGTATACATTATAGGGAATATAATAAAATTCCATTCTTTATATTTAGGATGCATGAATATAAAGTTGCAATAACTAATAATAATGTTTAATGGGTAACTAACTATATGTTTAGGTGTAATAGGTGAAGTACAAAATTCTTTTAGTAACCATAACATGGAGTTATTTACAATCATATTTCTATGTGTTAAGGAGATTTTCATGAATTGAATACTAATTATCTCCCAGTAATCTTTCCATTTTGCAACATATGACTGATCTATTAATAAAGTAATAACTTTTATAATAGAAGAGATAGTGTATAAATTGAAGTCTGGAAAAGAAATACCCCCTTGAGACCAACTATTAGTATGTTTCTTTAAAGCAATCCTAGGTCTATTAGGTGCCCATAGGAAATTTAACATTAGTGTATTCAATTTCTTGATAATTATTCTTGTAGGTGGAAGTATTATTGATTGTATTAAGTATAATATCTTGGGGAATATTATCATTTTAATAATTGTAAGTCTCTCTTCCATAGTAAAAAACATATTATTCCAGGTATTAAAGAGATTTTGTATATTAAGAAGACAGGTATTATAATTATTATGCATAATAGATTTGATATCATTAGATACTATTATACCTAAATAAGTTATCTGACCTGAATTGGGTACATATTTAGTAAAATCATTAATGAGAACATTTTTTCGTGTATATATAGGTAGTATTTTAGTTTTTTCTTCATTGAATATTAAACCAGAAATACTTTTAAAATGTATCATTTTATCAAACAGAGACTGCATAGAAGAATTAGATCCTGTTGATGTGATTAGAACATCATCTGCAAAGAGTTGAATTTTAGATGTTGTATTTTCATCTATTTCAAATCCCTCTATGTCAGTACTGTTTCTGATCAAATTAGCCCAAGGCTCTATTATTAATGTGAATAATAGTGGAGAAAGTGGACACCCTTGTTTTGTACCTTTAAAAATTGGTATTTTTTGTGAGACATATGTTCCTATCTTAATATAAGCCAATGTTCCTTTGTATAAATGCTCAATTAGATTTACAAATGCTTCTGAGAAGTTTGTGCACTTCAGTAAGGTAAACAGGTAGTCCCAACTTTCTGAATCAAATGCTGAGCTTATATCAAGACTAATAAGAGTTAAATCTTTCTTTTTCCTATTTGCAAAATCAATTAATGTTAGAGTTCTCCTTATATTATCAAAAGTATTTCTATTTACAATGAAGCCTGTCTGATCTATATTTATAATGCCAGGGATGATTGTATTCAATCTATCAGCAAAAATACTCATAAACATTTTATAATCAACATTAAGTAATGAGATGGGTCGATATGAAGTACATCTAGTTGTATCTTTATTAGGTTTCAAGATTGGCGAAATAAATGTATATTGCCAAGATGGGGGGGGGTTATTAATTCATTTTGGGCCAAAATAAAAACCTTATGTATTAATGAGTATGTACTTTTAGAAAGGATTTTATATATCTCTGGTATAATACCATCATTACCTGGTGCTTTGTTTGATTTAAGCTTGTTTATTTGTGTAACAACCTCTGTATATGAAATACTTTTATCCAATAGTTTAATCTGTTGTTTATTAAGTTTTTTATTCATATTTGTGGTTATAAATTCCCTTATTTTATCTTTAGGTTCCATGTTAATGTTATTATGATTAATTTTGTGAAAGTGATTTCTAAATTCATCTAGTATTTCTGGTAGACTAGAAAAATTCTTCTTTTTCCTTAGAGAAAAGATTTCTTTGATATGTATTTGCTTATTCAACCTTTTTGTTTTGTTTTCAGCTCTATGAAAGTATTTGGGGCTTATTGAGTAAGACAAAACTTGTATTTCTCTAAAGTTATTTTAACTTTATGAGTTAAAATTTCTTTGTATTTCTCATTTAGTTTGTTTATTTCTTCAATGACTTTCTTATCCATAATATGTTCTTTATTATTATGTTTATAAGAATCTAGTTTACTTTGAATATCTAACAATTCCTTATCCCAAGATTTCCTTTTATTATTATACCATCTGATACTTTGTCCATATAAATATGATTTTAAAGCATCCCAAACATAAACAACGGAGACTTCAGAAGTATTATTTATATCTAGAAAATGTTGTACTTCTGAAAGTATATATTCTTTATAGTCTTTTAATTGAGTTAAGTATGCTGGTATCCTTTTGATCTGAACATTGTGAGTATTTTTTATCATGAACTCAAAAACAATTGAATTATGATCAGATATAGGACAAGCAATCATTTTAGAGTTAATTAATTCTGTTACCATCTGGTTAGAAATAAAGACTCTATCTATTTTTGAATAAGTTTTGTATCTGTTAGAGAAAAATGTATATGGTAATGATTTTGAATCTATCTGATTATTAATATCATTTAAATGATAAGAATTAGCAAAATCCTTTAGATGTTTTGCATTAGATGTAATTTTCCTTTTTCCTATAGTGGTAGTGTTATTTTCATGTAATATACAATTAAAGTCACCAGCTAAAATAATATCTCCTATAGAGAATGATATGATCTTATCAAGATGGTATTTCACTGTATTAATACCAATTCCAGGTATCCAATATATATTGATTAATGTATAAGTCTTCCCATTAATTTGTATTGTAACCACACAAAACATTCCTTTATCATCTTGATAAGTCTTAATAGTTTTAGGAATGGGCATACTTTTATTCCATAAAATAGCCACTCCTCTTTTTTTCTGAGTGTGCTCTGAACTAACCAATACTGTATATTTGTTTGTGACTAGTTTATCAATATCTTTTTTCAAAGATGTGTTTCTTGCAGGAAGACTAAGTTAGCCTTATGTAAATTAATGTATCTTATTAGGCTTGCCCTTTTACATGGATTATTCAGTCCATTAATGTTTAAAGAAATTCCTTTTAGAGAAGTCATTTGGCAATTTTAAAACATAGAAAACTTATGATTAAAATAACAATTAACAAAATAAGTAATGTTATACCTCCTCCTTTAGGTGTACCTTTAAATATAACTGCATTTATTGAGTCTCTTATGGGATTTTGTATAAGATTTAATTTTGTTTGTAGTGACAATGAACTTACAAAGTGTATTGTGGATGTCAGAACTATATTCATACAACAGTGAACAAGAGAAAATAATGTAAGGATTAAACCTTGCACCCAGCCTGGAGTTAAAAACTTCAACTTAGAGTAGTACATACTACTCAAGTTAACCCCCTACCCTAAGCAGCAGTACCTCAGCTGCCACCTTATCAATTTAATACTAGTTATATTTAACTTAAATTAACAACTTTCAATTAGATTATCTGGTAAGACAAGACTACACATTTGATAAAACAACATCATATATACTAAGAGAAACTTTTTTTAAAAAAAACTATTCATACTACTATATACATCTATTTAATATAATACATTTATATTCAAATAGCATTCAAATAAACTTGATATTAGAAACCAAGAAGAGAGAGAGAAATAAAAGACGTGAGAGAGGAAGAGAGAGTGAAAGAGAGAGAGAGAAAAAAAAAAAAAAAAGGAAGGGCATATGTACACATTAACTTATTCAAAATTTGTAAAAATAAGTTCTAATATTCAATTAAATCAATAACTTTGGCTAATATGGTTCATACATTATATATATTAAGATGTATCTATATTCTATCATGTAAATGCAGTTAACAGCTTCCAAAAGACTTTAAATTACTTGTATCAGAGCTTATTTTTCTCATACTTATTATTGTCAGTAGAATAAAATATTATATTTATAGGTATTGCTATAAATCATACTGCACAGTTAAGCACGATCTCAAAAACACTTGCTTTATTGTAAAGAAAGCCATCTGTATTTTGTATATCTAAACTGCTGCTTTAAAATATGTCAGATGACAACTTCTTCCAGAATAGAGTCATAAAGTTATTTGTCCTTGTCAATCATATAAATCAAATGAATTATAGCAGTGTATATGTTTAAATCATAAGTTTTTTACATATATTAATAAGCTGCAGTCAAATAAACTTTCAAAAACAGTTGTATAAATGTTTCACTTTCTATGCCTTCTAAGAAATCACATTTGCTTACTATGAGAAACTGCATCATTTAAAATCTTTATAACTTACATATTTTATAAATTATAACATAAATAACTAAGTAACTATACAAAATAACTCACATTTAAATGATAAAGAGTTCATTTTCCATCGCAGAGTCGCATTTGCAGCAGTTCTACTTCCTGGTTGTGTGTTCTTCATGAATCTGCGATGTGTCAGTGTGAATTCAGGGGTCAAAGTTCAAATTGACTGCTTTCAGCTTCTCTGCGTGGGTTCTGAGTGTTGAAGCTTTTAAAACAACTCGAGAACACTGTCCATGAGGTATCCCACATTCCAAATTGTCTCCCTTACGATTTTGGCAGGAATTTTGTTAAAAACAAGTGACTAACATTCAATTAACAGTATAAGTGAAGCTAAACATAGCAAAACCTTCGCGAAGTATTTTACAAGTTATTACAGCCTCTATGAAAGTGAAACTAAGCTCAAAATTATTAATATGTGATAAAACAGATTATTTTTGCCCCAAATCAATTTTTATACAAATCTTATTATTTACTGTACCTGTATGATCAAAAGAATGTCAATATATTAATATGAAAGAGAATAAAGAGAAAGAACAGAGAAAAGAAAAAGAGAAAGCAGAAAATAAGAAAGAGCAAAGCAAAGATAAAAAAATATAAAAGGAAGCTATAAAAAGTATTTACAGTGGAATATTACTTGCTGTTTATATTAATAAAGATGGAAATGAAATATACTATTTACTATTATTTAGTACTAATTATTATTAATTAAAGCATGACATATTATTTGTGAATGAGCATAAGCAATATAATCAAGAAAGTATAATCAGCATTAGCATTTAAACAGCATATAAACTTTTTACAAGGAATAAATAAATTATCATTCCATTTATCATATTCTCATCACATTTCTCTCCCTGCCCTCCCCCACCCCTTACCCACTGCATAATCTAAATAGAATGTTATTGTTTAAAATAAAAAAAAGAAGAGAAGGAAGAAAAAAAGAAAGAAGAGAAAAAAAATGTATCAAGTAACTGACCTTAATTCTCTTTGTCAGAAAGAGAAACATATTGAATGATAACTTGTTATTAGTTCCTCAGATATTTTGAATGATTATGAGACAGAACAGCTCTTTATACCCAGAAAATAACTTTGATTAAATCTTTTTCAGAATATTTGTGGCTTTCTGAAAATGCAGAAACTATATTTAAAAAAATTAATATTGAAGAAAATTAAAGTGAGAGAAAAAAAAAGAACATGTCATTTGTTTTTTAGTCTCTTCTTCTTCTCTGAAGCCTTCCACGAAGTTTCAGTTGCCAACCTCTTTAATGAAGGACTAGCCCATTCCATTTCCTCTATTTTATCCAGAATCTTATTTTTTTTGATAAACAACAATGCAGAGTCTAAGTCATCAAAAATTTTAGGACCATCAGGAAGGAAGATTTTTAGCTTGGCAGGAAACAGAAGGTAGGTTTTAAACTGTGCTTTTTTGAGCTCCTTTATTAATGGCAGAAAGACTTTTCTTTTAGTTATTACCAAGGAAGAACAGTCATTATCAAAACGCACAGTTGTCTCATTAATTTTAACAGGAGCTTTAGCCCAAGCAGATTTAAGAACCATTTCTTTATCAAAAGATGATAGAAATCTAACTATAACTGATCTAGGATACTTTTTGTTAGAGTTAGTATTAGCTATAGATCTATGAGCTCTTTCGATACCAAAAGAGAATGCTTCTGGTAAGTCTAAAGTTTTAGGGAGCCATGATGTTAAAAAAGAAGTAATATTGTTACCTTCAATATTTTCTGGCAGTCCAAAAATCCTACTGTTATTGTGCCTAGATCTATTTTCCAGGTCATCAAGCTTTGTTTGTAGATGTGTATTTTGTTTCAGCAGAAACTCAATGTTGATTTCCTCTTCTTGGATTCTATTTTCCATGTCATTTACAGCCTCTTCTATGCCTGTCATCTGGATCTTCTGTTGTTGCAAGTCTATATGTAACAAGTCTATTAGTTTTGTATTTTTTTCTATGAAGGTATCAATTTTAGTATCTAGTTTATCCATCTTAGCAGTAAGTTGTTGAATTGTAGTTATCAGAGACTGAAGTTCTTTCTTGATGCTGGAGTCTTGAGAATTTGTCTTACTGGAACTCATTTCAAACTGATAAACTGACAGGAAAATTTCCAAAGTGATTTCTGACAGGAATATTGTTAAAATTTCCTTTCTTTTTTAGATATAGTTCAAGAACTATATAAAACAAACATATTTAAAAAGAAAATGACTTCATAAATTAATTTTTTAAGTAATTAATTCCTGTCAGTGCAGTGAAATTGGTGGAGCTGAAGAAATCTGCTGCTATCCTGTGTTCATCCTTGGCAACGCCCCCCTAATCCTTCTTTTTTCTGATTGCAGGTGCTGCAATGGTCAGCAGAGCTCAAAGTGTTGCAGCCTTTAATGCTCTCAGTAAGTAGTTTTACCTTTTATTTCACTTCTTTGACACAGAAGTATTTATTCTTTCCATTTTTTAACAAAGAAATTATATAGATTCCCAAAACTGAAACCCAATCTAGCGAAACATGGACAACAAGTAGAAAAGACACAAAAGGAATGTAAAATGCAACTTCTAAGCAACACTGAAAAAAATCTCTAGAGGATACACAAACTAGAGATGAGAATGTTAAGGATAGACACTCGACTGAAACAAGTGCTGTTCCCAGACACCCTATATATGGAGTATCATATATCCTGTCTATATCCTCTGCAGTTTGTTTTAATCAACTCCAAAATAGACATTATTCTGACAAAACAAAAATAATTCCTTTTCATAAAAATTAGGTAGAACTTTATACACTGATCATAGAATCCAAAGCCAGAAATGAAAGAAAATAGCCAGCAAATGGCAGGCCGACACAATTCTATTTTGTAATATTAAGAATATCAAAAAGAATGTCCACCCTTGTACTACACCAAGAGTAAATGATATCAGATCTCTGACTGAGAGATCATACACAATCAACCAGCAGATATGTTTTGCTCGAGTTTCACACCCTCACTCCTTCTGTATTCTCAGATCACATACACACAAATGCAACACACTCACGTCCCCCAGTTATAAATCTCAAAGCGCCATCAGAGAAAAAGAGCAATACATCTATGGTGCCAGATAAGATTAAAGTTTGCCTACTTTTTAGCATGAGCATGAGTTGAGTGATCCCTTACAGATGGTTTTCAGTATCAGACTCAAAAAAGAGTTCACACTAGATGAATTGAGGACAGCAAGAATCATTCCCTTGCTCAAATGTGGGTCTTCAATGTTTTTAGAGAATCATAGACCTGCAAGCCTGACCTGTCTCATCAGTAATGCTAGGAACAAAGAGATGCATCTGGAGCATTTCTCCCCTGGCCTCTGCTAAAAACTGACTTTGTTCCAAGTCAAACTTTCCCGGTAAACAAATGTTAAATAAAATAAATAAAAATGTATCGATATAAGATTAATATATAAGGATACAAGGAACCTAAAGACTGTTGACCGTAGTTTAGATTTGAACTTAACCTAGCAGAACTCTTCAAAAAAGTTACAGAAGCAATGGATGTGGGCAAAACAGTGTATGTTTATAGAAATGCATTCAACACCATCCCTTTTCAGCCATAGTTAATAAACTCATTCAGCCAAATGTAAATCTTTATGTATCTCTTTGTATAACAAACCATGTGAGAAATAAAACTCAACTAGTTAGTGTTGATGGATCCATTTCTACCAATGGGCCTCTCACTAGTGCATAACCCCAGGGCTTTGTCCTCAGTATCACATTTTTGTCATCCAGTTCTCAGATATCAAGGCAAATTATTAAGGTTTCTGGCTAAAAAAGTTTCCTAATGACTATAAAGTCTGCACCATCATGAACACTCCAAAAGACGTCAAAAACTTTCAGTAAATCCTGGCAGAAATAGCTGGTGCACAAACCATGCTTCAAAACTAAAAGTGCATAAATGTATTCTTTCCAAAGCAAAATTTCCCTTGAAACTATTACATTGAAAACAAAGATCCTGAATATTAACCCAGTTGTGAAGGGCCATTTAGTGGTCATTTTTATAACATAAATCGACTGCTGTGAGGAAATTCTTTTTTAAACCACAACTGATTAGCAATAATATGACATTCAAATCAAGGGACATAATGATTTTGCTTTACACTGCACTCATAGGTCCATCATTGAATGTAAAGCCCCAAAGGCATGTACATGTCCAAAATGCCAGATTTATCCTGAGTTACCACTGCATTTTATCAAGAAGAAAACCAAGGAACTAAATCATAACAGCTGCTGTGACTGTCTGAAAGCCCAGACATTCTTCTTAGTTCCTAAAGGCTGCTAAGTAGATCTCTGTCTGACATACGGAGTGTCCCCATCCTTTCACACCTTCTGCACATCCACTATTTCAATACCGGCACAAGTCTCACATTGCAGACCACAACTTCTACTGCACCTTCAATAGAACATTAATGAGGCATAGATATGTCTCATAAAGAATACCACTTACCCTGGGGAAAACTTCCTGTCCATGTGAGGATAAACATGTCTCTTACTTCCTACAACTTTATTGTCAGTGCACAGATTAGAAACTCTCTTTACTCTTGATTTCTCATTCTTGTCTATGATGGACAGGAAGAATCATATAAATAACATACTCCATTGTTATGGTTATTCACATTTACTATACATTGGTTTTCACACAATACTAAAAGATTTTCTCAACTATGATTATGCAAGATATCCACAAAATGAAGGTCCTTTTTTAGTAAATTGCTAAGGCTAAAAACAAAGAAGGAATTCAGGGCTAGGCTGCTAAAGATCCTAAAAGAACAACAATGTAGTCACTACCTATGAGCTTCTGAAACTTGGATTCTATAAACATGTGTAATATTAGCGATAAATAGAAGAAAGCAAATTATTTAGCAAAAAATACATATCTCTAGCTTCAGTCTTATAATCACATACCTCACATTGGAATACACAGACATTTAACAGTCCAGTTATCATATTTTTTAGGTATTTCTATAATATTTATATCACCAGCACAGAAGCAGAGTAAAGAGCATTGATTCAATAATGAATAAATGCAGAAAATGTTAGGGTAGTGATGTAAGCAGTAAACATTTTGTGTATGCATTGGCTTAGGATTATACAAGTGAATTGTCTTCACGTCTTTGTGTGCTTGGATAGAGCTTGCTGTATGGCATGCTGCAATCTTGAAGTTAATCTTAATAAAACTCTTTTTGTTTCTTTGTATTTTCATTTCCTCACTCCGTTTATTCTCACTGTCTCTATCTAATGTACCTTTATGTTCCACAGCCCTTTTCACTTTCATAAAAAGCAGACTAATTTCTGATATTTACTTTTGTTCAGTGTTGCAGAAAGTAACGAGCCTTTAATCTCAACAAACATGGTCATTGAGTCTGCTGCATTATCATCCCCTCAATAGTTTTTGCTCACAATGCTATCCTGACCTTAGTCAATATCATTATACGATGAGAATTGGAATACTGATAGTCTTGTGTATACCTTTGAACAGGCATGCATTCATTCTAATCAAGCAGCAATAAAAGGTTCTGAAATTGAAATAATGTGGGTTGTCATGAACATATACAGTAACATCTGGTAATGATTCTTATCTTACAAAAAATGTTAAATGACACAGTTATCATTACAGGAAACTTCCTGCTCTCAGACATTAATAGACCCTTCTGTCCAGATTATCTCATTCCTCAGTTTAGGTGTATAAACTGTTATACCATATATTAGCAAGAATATACAACACAGGGACGATATTGGGTATTCATGGTTTACTTTCTCAGTGATAAAATCCTTCTTTTTTCTTTTTTTTTAAAACAAGTTTATTGTTTTTAACATACAAGAAAATATCATAACAATTTTATACAAGTAATTAAAATAGATATGATTATAACATTCAACAAAACAACCAAAGTATTTACAAAGACATCCACTACAATCAGATCAATTAATTAAACTAAAATACCATGTTATTTGAAGTTAAGATTTGTTTAACAAGTTTTGTAAATTATTCTATACAATATAATAAGACGTTTTTCTAGTAGTTCTTAACTTGATTGTATTCAGTTCCATATGGCACACTATATTCATAACATTTTTAAATTCATTGAACGAAGGAGGTGTATCTGAAATCCAATTTCTGGTTATTATTTTTCTAGCCACTGCTAGGATAGACCATAACAAGGGAAGCTTAACCTTTTTAACACTTTGAGGTACAGGTGTGTTGAATAATATAAGAGATTTAGAAATAATAAAATTATCTGTAAAAAGAGCCTGCAAAAATTCATTAATTGACTTCCAATAGTCTTTCAATTTTATACAGTCATAAAACATATGAGCCCAGTCTGCATTGATTTCTACACTACATCTTTTACATAGATTATCTTTATTATTTATTTTATTCATCATCAAAGGTGTATAAAAGGATCTATGCAAAAATTTCCATGTAAAAAGTCTCCAGACAATGCAGGACGTAGTTTTATAAGCAGATTCCAATATATATTGTTTATCTTGTTGATTTGGTGGATCACCATTAATGGAAATGAAATAATTCCAGTAGGTATCTACACTGTAAAACGTTTCTTGTCTGATAATTTTATGTATGTATGAAAGCTTACCTTTATCAGAAACTTTATGTTGTAAATTTAATATCAAGTAATCAATCAATGTTGGAACAGATTCTTTAACTGTTATAGACATTAGATCTATTTTATCAATGAGATGTTGTCTAAAGGTCTGAACCTCTAACCCGCAAGTTTCTCTTAGATCAAATTCTTGTTTTAAGAAATCTAGATTTTTAACTTTATTATCAGATATCAACTGATACCAGTACTTTAGATCATTATCTGTAGTTAAATGAGTTCCTTCAGAAGTGGATGACAAAAGCATACCCCGAGTATACATTATAGGGAATATAATAAAATTCCATTCTTTATATTTAGGATGCATGAATATAAAGTTACAATAACTAATAATAATGTTTAATGGGTAACTAACTATATGTTTAGGTGTAATAGGTGAAGTACAAAATTCTTTTAGTAACCATAACATGGAGTTATTTACAATCATATTTCTATGTGTTAAGGAGATTTTCATGAATTGAATACTAATTATCTCCCAGTAATCTTTCCATTTTGCAACATATGACTGATCTATTAATAAAGTAATAACTTTTATAATAGAAGAGATAGTATATAAATTGAAGTCTGGAAAAGAAATACCCCCTTGAGACCAACTATTAGTATGTTTCTTTAAAGCAATCCTAGGTCTATTAGGTGCCCATAGGAAATTTAACATTAGTGTATTCAATTTCTTGATAATTATTCTTGTAGGTGGAAGTATTATTGATTGTATTAAGTATAATATCTTGGGGAATATTATCATTTTAATAATTGTAAGTCTCTCTTCCATAGTAAAAAACATATTATTCCAGGTATTAAAGAGATTTTGTATATTAAGAAGACAGGTATTATAATTATTATGCATAATAGATTTGATATCATTAGATAATATTATACCTAAATAAGTTATCTGACCTGAATTGGGTACATATTTAGTAAAATCATTAATGAGAACATTTTTTCGTGTATATATAGGTAGTATTTTAGTTTTTTCTTCATTGAATATTAAACCAGAAATACTTTTAAAATGTATCATTTTATCAAACAGAGACTGCATAGAAGAATTAGATCCTGTTGATGTGATTAGAACATCATCTGCAAAGAGTTGAATTTTAGATGTTGTATTTTCATCTATTTCAAATCCCTCTATGTCAGTACTGTTTCTGATCAAATTAGCCCAAGGCTCTATTATTAATGTGAATAATAGTGGAGAAAGTGGACACCCTTGTTTTGTACCTTTAAAAATTGGTATTTTTTGTGAGACATATGTTCCTATCTTAATATAAGCCAATGTTCCTTTGTATAAATGCTCAATTAGATTTACAAATGCTTCTGAGAAGTTTGTGCACTTCAGTAAGGTAAACAGGTAGTCCCAACTTACTGAATCAAATGCTGAGCTTATATCAAGACTAATAAGAGTTAAATCTTTCTTTTTCCTATTTGCAAAATCAATTAATGTTAGAGTTCTCCTTATATTATCAAAAGTATTTCTATTTACAATGAAGCCTGTCTGATCTATATCTATAATGCCAGGGATGATTGTCTTCAATCTATCAGCAAAAATACTCATAAACATTTTATAATCAACATTAAGTAATGAGATGGGTCGATATGAAGTACATCTAGTTGGATCTTTATTAGGTTTCAAGATTGGCAAATAAATGTATATTGCCAAGATGGGGGGGTTATTAATTCATTTTGGGCCAAAATAAAAACCTTATGTATTAATGAGTATGTACTTTTAGAAAGGATTTTATATATCTCTGGTATAATACCATCATTACCTGGTGCTTTGTTTGATTTAAGCTTGTTTATTTGTGTAACAACCTCTGTATATGAAATACTTTTATCCAATAGTTTAATCTGTTGTTTATTAAGTTTTTATTCATATTTGTGGTTATAAATTCCCTTATTTTATCTTTAGGTTCCATGTTAATGTTATTATGATTAATTTTGTGAAAGTGATTTCTAAATTCATCTAGTATTTCTGGTAGACTAGAAACATTCTTCTTTTCCTTAGAGAAAAGATTTCTTTGATATGATTTTGCTTATTCAACCTTTTGTTTTGTTTTAAGTCTATGTAAGTATTTGGGGCTTATTGAGTAAGACAAAACTTGTATTTCTCTAAAGTTATTTTAACTTTATGAGTTAAAATTTCTTTGTATTTCTCATTTAGTTTGTTTATTTCTTCAATGACTTTCTTATCCATAATATTTTCTTTATTATTATGTTTATAAGAATCTAGTTTACTTTGAATATCTAACAATTCCTTATCCCAAGATTTCCTTTTATTATTATACCATCTGATACTTTGTCCATATAAATATGATTTTAAAGCATCCCAAACATAAACAACGGAGACTTCAGAAGTATTATTTATATCTAGAAAATGTTGTACTTCTGAAAGTATATATTCTTTATAGTCTTTTAATTGAGTTAAGTATGCTGGTATCCTTTTGATCTGAACATTGTGAGTATTTTTTATCATGAACTCTAAAACAATTGAATTATGATCAGATATAGGACAAGAAATCATTTTAGAGTTAATTAATTCTGTTACCATCTGGTTAGAAATAAAGACCCTATCTATTTTTGAATAAGTTTTGTATCTGTTAGAGAAAAATGTATATGGTAATGATTTTGAATCTATCTGATTATTAATATCATTTAAATGATAAGAATTAGCAAAATCCTTTAAATGTTTTGCATTAGATGTAATTTTCCTTTTTCCTATAGTGGTAGTGTTATTTTCATGTAATATACAATTAAAGTCACCAGCTAAAATAATATCTCCTATAGAGAATGATATGATCTTATCAAGATGGTATTTCACTGTATTAATACCAATTCCAGGTATCCAATATATATTGATTAATGTATAAGTCTTCCCATTAATTTGTATTGTAACCACACAAAACATTCCTTTATCATCTTGATAAGTCTTAATAGTTTTAGGAATGGGCATACTTTTATTCCATAAAATAGCCACTCCTCTTTTTTTCTGAGTGTGCTCTGAACTAACCAATACTGTATATTTGTTTGTGACTAGTTTATCAATATCTTTTTTCAAAAGATGTGTTTCTTGCAGGAAGACTAAGTTAGCCTTATGTAAATTAATGTATCTTATTAGGCTTGCCCTTTTACATGGATTATTCAGTCCATTAATGTTTAAAGAAATTCCTTTTAGAGAAGTCATTTGGCAATTTTAAAACATAGAAAACTTATGATTAAAATAACAATTAACAAAATAAGTAATGTTATACCTCCTCCTTTAGGTGTACCTTTAAATATAACTGCATTTATTGAGTCTCTTATGGGATTTTGTATAAGATTTAATTTTGTTTGTAGTGACAATGAACTTACAAAGTGTATTGTGGATGTCAGAACTATATTCATACAACAGTGAACAAGAGAAAATAATGTAAGGATTAAACCTTGCACCCAGCCTGGAGTTAAAAACTCCAACTTAGAGTAGTACATACTACTCAAGTTAACCCCCTACCCTAAGCAGCAGTACCTCAGCTGCCACCTTATCAATTTAATACTAGTTATATTTAACTTAAATTAACAACTTTCAATTAGATTATCTGGTAAGACAAGACTACACATTTGATAAAACAACATCATATATACTAAGAGAAACTTTTTTTTAAAAAAAACTATTCATACTACTATATACATCTATTTAATATAATACATTTATATTCAAATAGCATTCAAATAAACTTGATATTAGAAACCAAGAAGAGAGAGAGAAATAAAAGACGTGAGAGAGGAAGAGAGAGTGAAAGAGAGAGAGAGAGAGAAAAAAAAAAAAGGAAGGGCATATGTACACATTAACTTATTCAAAATTTGTAAAAATAAGTTCTAATATTCAATTAAATCAATAACTTTGGCTAATATGGTTCATACATTATATATATTAAGATGTATCTATATTCTATCATGTAAATGCAGTTAACAGCTTCCAAAAGACTTTAAATTACTTGTATCAGAGCTTATTTTTCTCATACTTATTATTGTCAGTAGAATAAAATATTATATTTATAGGTATTGCTATAAATCATACTGCATAGTTAAGCAAGATCTCAAAAACACTTGCTTTATTGTGAAGAAAGCCATCTGTATTTTGTATATCTAAACTGCTGCTTTAAAATATGTCAGATGACAACTTCTTCCAGAATAGAGTCATAAAGTTATTTGTCCTTGTCAATCATATAAATCAAATGAATCATAGCAGTGTATATGTTTAAATCATAAGTTTTTTACATATATTAATAAGCTGCAGTCAAATAAACTTTCAAAAACAGTTGTATAAATGTTTCACTTTCTATGCCTTCTAAGAAATCACATTTGCTTACTATGAGAAACTGCATCATTTAAAATCATTATAACTTACATATTTTATAAATTATAACATAAATAACTAAGTAATTATACAAAATAACTCACATTTAAATGATAAAGAGTTCATTTTCCATCGCAGAGTCGCATTTGCAGCAGTTCTACTTCCTGGTTGTGTGTTCTTCATGAATCTGCGATGTGTCAGTGTGAATTCAGGGGTCAAAGTTCAAATTGACTGCTTTCAGCTTCTCTGCGTGGGTTCTGAGTGTTGAAGCTTTTAAAACAACTCGAGAACACTGTTCATGAGGTAACCCACATCCCAAATTGTCTCCCTTACAATTTTGGCGGGAATTTTGTTAAAAACAAGTGACTAACATTCATTTAGCAGTATAAGTGAAGCTAAACATAGCAAAACCTTCGCGAAGTATTTTACAAGTTATTACAGCCTCTATGAAAGTGAAACTAAGCTCAAAATTATTAATATGTGATAAAACAGATTATTTTTGCCCCAAATCAATTTTTATACAAATCTTATTATTTACTGTACCTGTATGATCAAAAGAATGTCAATATATTAATATGAAAGAGAATAAAGAGAAAGAACAGAGAAAAGAAAAAGAGAAAGCAGGAAATAAGAAAGAGCAAAGCAAAGATAAAAAAATATAAAAGGAAGCTATAAAAAGTATTTACAGTGGAATATTACTTGCTGTTTATATTAATAAAGATGGAAATTAAATATACTATTTACTATTATTTAGTACTAATTATTATTAATTAAAGCATGACATATTATTTGTGAATGAGCATAAGCAATATAATCAAGAAAGTATAATCAGCATTAGCATTTAAACAGCATATAAACTTTTTACAAGGAATAAATAAATTATCATTCCATTTATCATATTCTCATCACATTTCTCTCCCTGCCCTCCCCCACCCCTTACCCACTGCATAATCTAAATAGAATGTTATTGTTTAAAATAAAAAAAAGAAGAGAAGGAAGAAAAAAAAGAAAGAAGAAAAAAATGTATCAAGTAACTGACCTTAATTCTCTTTGTCAGAAAGAGAAACATATTGAATGATAACTTGTTATTAGTTCCTCAGATATTTTGACTGATTATGAGACAGAACAGCTCTTTATACCCAGAAAATAACTTTGATTAAATCTTTTTCAGAATATTTGTGGCTTTCTGAAAATGCAGAAACTATATTTAAAAAAATTAATATTGAAGAAAATTAAAGTGAGAGAAAAAAAAAAGAACATGTCATTTGTTTTTTAGTCTCTTCTTCTTCTCTGAAGCCTTCCACGAAGTTTCAGTTGCCAACCTCTTTAATGAAGGACTAGCCCATTCCATTTCCTCTATTTTATCCAGAATCTTATTTTTTTTGATAAACAACAATGCAGAGTCTAAGTCATCAAAAATTTTAGGACCATCAGGAAGGAAGATTTTTAGCTTGGCAGGAAACAGAAGGTAGGTTTTAAACTGTGCTTTTTTGAGCTCCTTTATTAATGGCAGAAAGACTTTTCTTTTAGTTATTACCAAGGAAGAACAGTCATTATCAAAACGCACAGTTGTCTCATTAATTTTAACAGGAGCTTTAGCCCAAGCAGATTTAAGAACCATCTCTTTATCAAAAGATGATAGAAATCTAACTATAACTGATCTAGGATACTTTTTGTTAGAGTTAGTATTAGCTATAGATCTATGAGCTCTTTCGATACCAAAAGAGAATGCTTCTGGTAAGTCTAAAGTTTTAGGGAGCCATGATGTTAAAAAAGAAGTAATATTGTTACCTTCAATATTTTCTGGCAGTCCAAAAATCCTACTGTTATTGCGCCTAGATCTATTTTCCAGGTCATCAAGCTTTGTTTGTAGATGTGTATTTTGTTTCAGCAGAAACTCAATGTTGATTTCCTCTTCTTGGATTCTATTTTCCATGTCATTTACAGCCTCTTCTATGCCTGTCATCTGGATCTTCTGTTGTTGCAAGTCTATATGTAACAAGTCTATTAGTTTTGTATTTTTTTCTATGAAGGTATCAATTTTAGTATCCAGTTTATCCATCTTAGCAGTAAGTTGTTGAATTGTAGTTATCAGAGACTGAAGTTCTTTCTTGATGCTGGAGTCTTGAGAATTTGTCTTACTGGAACTCATTTCAAACTGATAAACTGACAGGAAAATTTCCAAAATGATTTCTGTCAGGAATATTGTTAAAATGTCCTTTCTTTTTTAGATATAGTTCAAGAACTATATAAAACAAACATATTTAGAAAGAAAATGACTTCATAAATTAATTTTTTAAGTAATTAATTCCTGTCAGTGCAGTGAAATTGGTGGAGCTGAAGAAATCTGCTGCTATCCTGTGTTCATCCTTGGCAACGCCCCCCTAATCCTTCTTTTTTCTGATTGCAGGTGCTGCAATGGTCAGCAGAGCTCAAAGTGTTGCAGCCTTTAATGCTCTCAGTAAGTAGTTTTACCTTTTGTTTCACTTCTTTGACACAGAAGTATTTATTCTTTCCATTTTTAACAAAGAAATTATATAGATTCCCAAAACTGAAACCCAATCTAGCGAAACATGGACAACAAGTAGAAAAGACACAAAAGGAATGTAAAATGCAACTTCTAAGCAACACTGAAAAAAATCTCTAGAGGATACACAAACTAGAGATGAGAATGTTAAGGATAGACACTCGACTGAAACAAGTGCTGTTCCCAGACACCCTATATATGGAGTATCATATATCCTGTCTATATCCTCTGCAGTTTGTTTTAATCACCTCCAAAAGAGACATTATTCTGACAAAACAAAAATAATTCCTTTTCATAAAAATTAGGTAGAACTTTATACACTGATCATAGAATCCAAAGCCAGAAATGAAAGAAAATAGCCAGCAAATGGCAGGCCGACACAATTCTATTTTGTAATATTAAGAATATCAAAAAGAATGTCCACCCTTGTACTACACTAAGAGTAAATGATATCAGATCTCTGACTGAGAGATCATACACAATCAACCAGCAGATATGTTTTGCTCGAGTTTCACACCCTCACTCCTTCTGTATTCTCAGATCACATACACACAAATGCAACACACTCACGTCTCCCAGTTACCAATCTCAAAGCGCCATCAGAGACCAAGAGCAATACATCTATGGTGCCAGATAAGATTAAAGTTTGCCTACTTTTTAGCATGAGCATGAGTTGAGTGATCCCTTACAGATGGTTTTCAGTATCAGACTCAAAAAAGAGTTCACACTAGATGAATTGAGGACAGCAAGAATCATTCCCTTGCTCAAATGTGGGTCTTCAATGCTTTTAGAGAATCATAGACCTGCAAGCCTGACCTGTCTCATCAGTAATGCTAGGAACAAAGAGATGCATCTGGAGCATTTCTCCCCTGGCCTCTGCTAAAAACTGACTTTGTTCCAAGTCAAACTTTCCCGGTAAACAAATGTTAAATAAAATAAATAAAAATGTATCGATATAAGATTAATATATAAGGATACAAGGAACCTAAAGACTGTTGACCGTAGTTTAGATTTGAACTTAACCTAGCAGAACTCTTCAAAAAAGTTACAGAAGCAATGGATGTGGGCAAAACAGTGTATGATTATAGAAATGCATTCAACACCATCCCTTTTCAGCCATAGTTAATAAACTCATTCAGCCAAATGTAAATCTTTATGTATCTCTTTGTATGACAAACTGTGTGAGAAATAAAACTCAAGTAGTTAGTGTTGATGGATCCATTTCTACCAATGGGCCTCTCACTAGTGCATAACCCCAGGGCTTTGTCCTCAGTATCCCATTTTTGTCATCCACTTCTCAGATATCAAGGCAAATTATTAAGGTTTCTGGCTAAAAAAGTTTCCTAATGACTATAAAGTCTGCACCATCATGAACACTCCAAAAGACGTCAAAAACTTTCAGTAAATCCTGGCAGAAATAGCTGGTGCACAAACCATGCTTCAAAACTAAAAGTGCATAAATGTATTCTTTCCAAAGCAAAATTTCCCTTGAAACTATTACATTGAAAACAAAGATCCTGAATATTAACCCAGTTGTGAAGGACCATTTAGTGGTCATTTTTATAACATAAATCGACTGCTGTGAGGAAATTCTTTTTTAAACCACAACTGATTAGCAATAATATGACATTCAAATCAAGGGACATAATGATTTTGCTTTACACTGCACTCATAGGTCCATCATTGAATGTAAAGCCCCAAAGGCATGTACATGTCCAAAATGCCAGATTTATCCTGAGTTACCACTGCATTTTATCAAGAAGAAAACCAAGGAACTAAATCATAAGAGCTGCTGTGACTGTCTGAAAGCCCAGACATTCTTCTTAGTTCCTAAAGGCTGCTAAGTAGATCTCTGTCTGACATACGGAGTGTCCCCATCGTTTCACACCTTCCACACATCCACTATTTCAATACCGGCACAAGTCTCACATTGCAGACCACAACTTCTACTGCAACTTCAATAGAACATTAATGAGGCATAGATATGTCTCATAAAGAATACCATTTACCCTGGGGAAAACCTCCTGTCCATGTGAGGATAAACATGTCTCTTACTTCCTACAACTTTATTGTCAGTGCGCAGATTAGAAACTCTCTTTACTCTTGATTTCTCATTCTTGTCTATGATGGACAGAAAGAATCATATAAATAACATACTCCATTGTTATGGTTATTCACATTTACTATACATTGGTTTTCACACAATACTAAAAGATTTTCTCAACTATGATTATGCAGGATATCCACAAAATGTAGGTCCTTTGGTAGTAAATTGCTAAGACTAAAAACAAAGAAGGAATTCAGGGCTAGGCTGCTAAAGACCATAAAAGATCAACAATGAAGTCACTACCTATTAGCTTCTGAAACTTGGATTCTATAAACATGTGTAATATTAGTGATAAATAGAAGAAAGCAAATTATTTACCAAAAAATACATATCTCTAGCTTCAGTCTTATAATCACATACCTCACATTGGAATACACAGACATTTAACAGTCCAGTTATCATATTTTTTAGGTATTTCTATAATATTTATATCACCAGCACTGAAGCAGAGTAAAGAGCATTGATTCAATAATGAATAAATGCAGAAAATGTTAGGGTAGTGATGTAAGCAGTAAACATTTTGTGTATGCATTGGCTTAGGATTATACAAGTGAATTGTCTTCACATCTTTGTGTGCTTGGATAGAGCTTGTTGTATGGCATGCTGCAATCTTGAAGTTAATCTTAATAAAACTCTTTTTGTTTCTTTGTATTTTCATTTCCTCACTCCGTTTATTCTCACTGTCTCTATCTAATGTACCTTTATGTTCCACAGCCCTTTTCACTTTCATAAAAAGCAGACTAATTTCTGATATTTACTTTTGTTCAGTGTTGCAGAAAGTAACGAGCCTTTAATCTCAACAAACATGGTCATTGAGTCTGCTGCATTATCATCCCCTCAATAGTTTTTGCTCACAATGCTCTCCTGACCTTAGTCAATATCATTATACGATGAGAATTGGAATACTGATAGTCTTGTGAATACCTTTGAACAGGCATGCATTCATTCTAATCAAGCAGCAATAAAAGGTTCTGAAATTGAAATAATGTGGGTTGTCATGAACATATACAGTAACATCTGGTAATGATTCTTATCTTACAAAAAATGTTAAATGACACAGTTATCATTACAGGAAACTTCCTGCTCTCAGACATTAATAGACCCTTCTGTCCAGATTATCTCATTCCTCAGTTTAGGCGTATTTATTTATTTATTTTTATTTTATTTTACATTTGTTAACCGGGAGAGTCCGACTGGATACATGTCCATTTTCAGCGGAGGCCCAGGGAGAAAAGCTCCAAGTACATAACAGACATATGAACAAGATAGTTGAGTTCTAAATACAATATAAAGATACATCACATCTTGGGAAAAAAAACAACAGCAGCAAATAATAAAAAAAAAAACATAGGTCAGTTACAAAGGCGAGGCGCCTTGTTAAAAAGCGGTTAAGGATAGTAAGGTAAGAGAAGGGTAAATGATAGTGGTTAATCAGGTTTGGAACAGGGACATTGCCAGAGAGTATTGAGATGGGGTTTAAGCTTTTTTTTGAATTGTAGGAGTGAGGGTTCTGAGGTGAGCATGGTCGGTAAGGAGTTCCACATTTTACCTACAAAGTTTGAGAATAGAGAATCCCCAGCAGAATTATTGGCTTTGGTAGTTTGAGCTAAGATCTTATTGGAGCGTAAAGATTGCAGGTTAATATAGGGGTGAATGATGTTTTTCAGAGCTGGTGTTTTCTCTGGGTGATACAGTATCTGGTGAGCCATTTTGAGTTGGTTGAAATGGAGTTGGCTGGAAAACTCTAACCACCCTAGTTGCTTCAAGTTAGTGCAGTGGTGCATTCTAAAGGTGGAATTTGTGGCAAATCTAGCTATGTGATTGTAACAAGAAGCAAGTTTGTTAAGGGTTGTCTTGTTTAGGTTTGTAAAGGGGGGAGGCATAGAAAAGAGTTGATAGTAGGTGTGTGCTGGCAATTGTAATTTTAGCGTGAGGAGTGAGAAAGTGTTTTACTTTATAGAGAGCCAAGCTTTTTATTGACGGTTTTGATGGTAAGATTGAAATGGGTGTCAAATTTAAGGGAGTTATCAATGGTAACTCCTAATAGCTTTGTGTGAGCTTCTGGTGATATAGTGATTCCATTGGAGGATGTAATAGAGAAGGTGGGGAAGAGTCTTGTTAGTGGGTGAGAAAGTAAGTAGTTTTGTTTTGTTGGGGTTGAGAACTAGTTGTCGACTTGAGAACCATTTTCTATTAGGTTGAAGGTGTCTTGGGTTGAAGCAGTGAGGTCTGCCAGGTTGGAGGCAGTGCTGATGATAGTCGAATCATCTGCATATTGAATGCATGTGGCATGGGGGGTGATTGTGGGCAGGTCATTAACAAAGATGGTGAAGAGAAGAGGGCCAAGAATAGATCCTTGGGGAACTCCAAGTGTAACAGGTAGGCATGTAGATAATTTGTCCTGCCATAGAACAGCCTGTTGCCTATTGGACAGGTAGGATTGGAACCATTTCAGCGTGGAATTGCTGAGTGATAGTTTTTTTAATGTATGGAGGAGTTGAATGTGGTTCACCATATCAAAGGCCTTGGAGAGGTCTAAGACAAGAGCAGATGATATTTTATTACTGTTTCTGAAGTTATTGATGGTATTAGAAAAGGATAGTAGGGCTGATGTGGTACTGTGATTTGGCCTGAAGCCATGTTGGGAGTTGGCTAGAATTTTATTTTTGGTGAGGTGTACCATCAGTTGTTTGTGGACACACTTTTCCATAATTTTGGCCAGAGGTGAGAGTATAGCTATAGGTCTGTAGTTGGTTAGCTCTAGTGAGCTACCACCTTTATGGAGAGGAATAATGTGGGACATTTTCCATATGGAGGGGATGAAGGCTTCTGACAAGGTACGGTTTATGATTATGGAGACGGATAGGAAATGGCCTCAGCTGCTTTTGCAGAAACTCAGCTGGGAGAAGGTCAGCTGCTAGCTTAGTGGGTTCTAGTTTATTAAGAAGAGATGTTATAAAGGATATGGGTACTGGATCGAAGGTAAATAGATGATCTGATGTAGTTGTAGTATTCTGCTGGCATGGGTAATGGAGTGGGCTGGTTGTTTGTTTGAATTGTGTGGCCAGGGATTGTATAGTTTCTGTGAAGAAACTATTGAATGTGTTAGCAATGTTTACAGGGCACTGTTGTTTGCAAGTTGTTGGAGTGGGGGTGGTTGCCTGGCCTGGGTGCAGGAGCTTGTTTAAGCCTGCCCAGAATTTTTGTGGATTATTAAGGTGTTTGTGTTGGAGGTGGAGGAAGAAGTTTGTTTTATCATTTAAGATCATTCTTTTAGTTTCATTTCTAAGTTGCCGGAAGGTTTGGTGGAAGTGTGGGTCTTTAGAGGTATGCCATGTGACCCACATCTTGTTTCTAGATAGGATTTTGGATTTTGTTTCCTTAGAGAGCCATGGTGCGGTTTTGGTTTTAGTTCTAATGGACCGTATTGGAGCATGGAAATCTAGAATGTTGAGGAAGGTGGTGTTGAAGTAGATAACTGCCTCTTCAAGAGGAAGAGACTTGAGTATTGTCCAGTTGTGGGCTTTAAGTTCAGTTTGAAAAATGGAGGCGTTGAATTTATTATTGTTCCTGATTTTTTTTTATGGTTGTAAGAAGGGGGGTGATTTAATTGAATTTGATAACATAGGTGAGTAAGTGATCACTCATGTCCTCTGGGTGAGTACCTGCTGAGTACTGGTCAGGATCTTTATTAGTAAGGATCCAGTCCAGGATGCTGTCTTTGTTTTGGGGTTTACCTAGTCTGGTAGGAGTGGTTATGAGCTGAGAAAAGCCATGTAGAGTTATGCTGCTAGATTGGGAGCTAGATGAGAAGGAATTCCAATCGATGTTGAAGTCACCTAACACTATGGATTCCTGGGGGTGAGTTTGAGTTAACCAGTGGAGAAAGTCCTCTAAGGTTTTGTTATTATTGCTGCCTGGGGGGATGTAAATACATGCTATATTTATGCTTTTATGTTTGTTTGGTTGAAGTTTTACAAGTAGAATTTCGGCATTGTTTGTTAGGAGGGGTTGTGGAGGGGCAAGGGAGATTTGTAATGTATTTTTGTAGAGTATGGCTACACCGCCACCTTTACAAGTTATTCGGTCTGCTCTTAGTATATCATACCCTGGTGGGATTATCTGTGTGTCTTTCAGACTTGGTTTAAGCCAGGTTTCTGTGAGACATAGTAGGTCTGGGGAACAAGTAGCTAAAAGGGCATGTAGGTTGTGAATCTTATTGTTTACACTTCTGATGTTTAGATGACAGGTCAGAAGAGAGTTAAAGGGTCTAGAGTTTAGATTGAGAAGTGGAGGGAGGATAGGGTGGAATTACAATTGAGTGGAGGGAAGGGCCAGGGTTGGGGTGGATATCACCAT
>NC_056732.1:1731827852-1731860353 GCF_019279795.1 Protopterus annectens
TAAAAAGGGATAATGGTTTCTTGGGGATAGTTATTTGACACACCAGCTAAGGATGTGTTCTAGGTGTGTCTGAGTTGTCTCCGGGGGGATATATAGGTCACAATTAGGTTTATATTTTTTGTCATTGTTTATTTTTAGTTTTAGTGCTATTATTTCAGCATTTGAGATTTGAGGTGGTTGAGGGAGTTTATAGTGACATTCAGTGTGTTCTTATAGAGCACTGCTACGCCACCTCCCTTTTAGACTGTCGATCCTGTCTAAATATATTATAGCCTGGTGGTATCACCTCATTATCTTTGGTCCCTTGTTTTAGCCATGTTTCTGTTAGACACATTATATCAGGGAGATACATTGCTATGAGGGCATGCATATCATGGACCTTCTTATTTAAGCTTCTTATGTTTAAGTGGTATATCTGAAGGGAATTAGGTGAGGAAAGTGGTTGGTTGTTTATAGTTGTGGGGTGTGTAGGACCTGGATTTGGATGGATATCCCCATCTATGGTAGTATTTTTTCTTATATAGTCTAATAGTCTAATGAGTTTAAATAATAACTTAAGTTCTTGTTTTGGTTGGTGGATCTTGGGTTCGGTTTGAGGGGGTTATGATGGAGTGGGATGGTATGTTTTATTTAGAAGGCAGATGGGTAATATAACTATGGATACAGTTGGAGGCTGAGGAGGTACTGGTTTGGCTTCTGGGGTGATAAGAACCTGGGAGTGTCTGTCCTTCATATCTAGTTAGTAGATATAGTTTGATAATGAGAAGTAGGATCCACAGTACAATGTTTTTTCATTGGTTTTAGTTGTGATGGATATCTAGGCTTCATCTTCTTTGGGTAATAGAGTTCAGTATTAGTTAACGTCTTGGAGGGGTGAATAGGTGTTGATTCAAAAGTCAGTAAAAAAGATAAAACTGATTGGCTAACGAAATAGAGGTAGGGGAGTGGCTAGTTGACTATAAATTTAGCTATACTGGGGCGGTGGGATAAGGGGCAGTGGGCGGGGAGGCGGGAGGCGAGTCTTGTTTAGCGTAGGCTTGAGCGGCAAGCCTTAGCAATCAACCACCTCTAAGAGGTAAATTTCCAAAAGTTGTGATGTTTATGTTTTACCACTCGTAATGTTTAGTGCCTGCCTTTTACAGGTTACTGTGATATGTACTTTTGTACAAGGCACTTCCAATTCTGTCACACAAGTTACCCAATGTTTAACGCTAATGTTAACTTTATAGGCTTAGTTAGGGAGTTATTTGCTGCTGCACGTTCTGATCCCAGGCGCTTCTAGTAATCCCAGGGTTTGCTTAAACAGACTAATCAGTATGTAGCAAAAATAGAGTAGTAGGAGACCTTGTTGGGATCAAATAAGCGTACTGTTAAGCTGATTTGCAAGTTGCTTTGAGAGCTCGAATATATATATTTTTATTTATTTATACTGTCCGTTGGGGATTTGATTTAGGTCGCCAGGGCAAACTTAGGCTTACACAGTGATACACCTAGAACAGATAAAACAAGAATCATATGCAGGAAACAGGGCTAGTCGCTAAAAGCAAATAAAGGCAATTATGCAGTTTCCAGTAGTAATTCCATGATACTATCTCGTTAGCGCTCTTTCATTCACAAACTAGTTAACATGTATATACAACAAACGCTCCTTGAAGAATTCTATATGCTACCTTTAGCACTTTTCCTAGTAAGAAACAGTCACTTTCTAGTATGCAATAACAACCTAATAGATAGCATAATGTTAACATTGAGAGTACTGATTTGCTCAAAACATGTTAGTGCACGCTGTCTTCTAACTTCTAAAACAACCACTTTTCAGTTGAACGACAGTACCCCAATGAAGCTTTATTAGATCCACTAAGAGTCGCTAAGATATCTACAGAAATATGATTAAATCAAAGTCAAACAAATTAGTATACGAACCCCTGTTATGGCGACTACCACCTGGGTTCAAGAGCGCCAGTGACTCATAAGAAATGGCGGTACATCTAGGTACCTTTGTAACTTCTCATACGTCACAGGGTTTCAACCACCCCTAAGAGAAGGTAAATTTCCAAAAGTTGTGATGTTTATGTTTTTACCACTCGTAATGTTTAGTGCCTGCCTTTTACAGGTTACTGTGAACTCATTCAGCCAAATGTAAATCTTTATGTAACTCTTTGTATGACAAACTGTGTGAGAAATAAAACTCAAGTAGTTAGTGTTGATGGATCCATTTCTACCAACGGGCCTCTCACTAGTGCATAACCACAGGGCTTTGTCCTCAGTATCCCATTTTTGTCATCCACTTCTCAGATATCAAGGCAAATTATTAAGGTTTCTGGCTAACAAAGTGTCCTAATGACTATAAAGTCTGCACCATCATGAGTACTCCAAAAGACGTCAAAAACTTTCAGTAAATCCTGGCAGAAATAGCTGGTGCAAAAACCATGCTTCAAAACTAAAAGTACATAAATGTATTCTTTCCAAAGCAAAATTTCCCTTGAAACTATTACGTTGAAAACAAATATCCTGAATATTAACCCAGTTGTGAAGGACCATTTAGTGGTCATTTTTATAACATAAATCGACTGCTGTGAGAAAATTCTTTTTTAAACCACAACTGATTAGCAATAATATGACATTCAAATCCAGGGACATAATCATTCTGCTTTACACTGCACTCATAGGTCCATCATTGAATGTAATGTCCCAAAGGCATGTACATGTCCAAAATGCCAGATTTATCCTGAGTTACCACTGCATTTTATCAAGAAGAAAACCAAGGAACTAAATCATAACAGCTGCTGTGACTGTCTGAAAGCCCAGACATTCTTCTTAGTTCCTAAAGGCTGCTAAGTAGATCTCTGTCTGACATACGGAGTGTCCCCATCCTTTCACACCTTCTGCACATCCACTATTTCCATAACGGCACACGTCTCACATTGCAGGCCACAACTTCTACTGCAACTTCAACAGAACATTAATGAGGCATAGATATGTCTCATAAAGAATACCACTTCCCTGGGGAAAACTTCCTATCCATATCAAGTTAAGCATGTCGCTTACTTCCTACAACTTTATTGTCAGTGCACAGATTAGAAACTCTCTTTACTCTTGATTTCTCATTCTTGTCTATGATGGACAGGAAGAATCATATAAATAACATACTCCATTGTTATGGTTATTCACATTTACTATACATTGGTTTTCACACAATACTAAAAGATTTTCTCAACTATGATTATGCAGGATATCCACAAAATGTAGGTCCTTTGGTAGTAAATTGCTAAGGCTAAAAACAAAGAAGGAATTCAGGGCTAGGCTGCTAAAGACCATAAAAGATCAACAATGTAGTCACTACCTATTAGCTTCTGAAACTTGGATTCTATAAACATGTGTAATATTAGTGATAAATAGAATAAAGCAAATTATCTAGCAAAAAATACATATCTCTAGCTTCAGTCTTATAATCACATACCTCACATTGGAATACACAGACATTTAACAGTCCAGTTATCATATTTTTAGGTATTTCTATAATATTTATATCACCAGCACAGAAGCAGAGTAAAGAGCATTGATTCAATAATGAATAAATGCAGAAAATGTTAGGGTAGTGATGTAAGCAGTAAACATTTTGTGTATGCATTGGCTTAGGATTATACAAGTGAATTGTCTTCATGTCTTTGTGTGCTTGGATAGAGCTTGCTGTATGGCATGCTGCAATCTTGAAGTTAATCTTAATAAAACTCTTTTTGTTTCTTTGTATTTTCATTTCCTCACTCAGTTTATTCTCACTGTCTCTATCTAATGTACCTTTATGTTCCACAGCCCTTTTCACTTTCATAAAAACAGACTTATTTCTGATATTTACTTTTGTTCAGTGTTGCAGAAAGTAATGAGCCTTTAATCTCAACAAACATGGTCATTGAGTCTGCTGCATTATCATCCCTCAATAGTTTTTGCTCACAAATCTCTCCTGACCTGAGTCAATATCATTATACGATGAGAATTGGAATACTGATAGTCTTGTGTATACCTTTGAACAGGCATGCATTCATTCTAATCAAGCAGCAATAAAAGGTTCTGAAATTGAAATAATGTGGGTTGTCATGAACATATACAGTAACATCTGGTAATGATTCTTATCTTACAAAAAATGTTAAATGACACAGTTATCATTACAGGAAACTTCCTGCTCTCAGACATTAATAGACCCTTCTGTCCAGATTATCTCATTCCTCAGTTTAGGCGTATAAACTGTTATACCATATATTACCAAGAATATACAACACAAGGACGATATTGGGTATTCATGGTTTACTTTCTCAGTGATAAAATCCTTCTTTTTTCTGATTGCAGGTGCTGCAATGGTCAGCAGAGCTCAAAGTGTTGCAGCCTTTAATGCTCCCAGTAAGTAGTTTTACCTTTTGTTTCACTTCTTTGACAAAGAAGTATTTATTCATTCCATTTTTAACAAAGAAATTATATAGATTCCCAAAACTGAAACCCAATCTAGCGAAACATGGACAACAAGTAGAAAAGACACAAAAGGAATGTAAAATGCAACTTCTAAGCAACACTGAAAAAAATCTCTAGAGGATGCACAAATTAGAGATGAGAATGTTAAGGATAGACACTTGACTGAAACAAGTGCTGTTCCCAGACACCCTATATATGGAGTATCATATATCCTGTCTATATCCTCTGCAGTTTGTTTTAATCACCTCTAAAAGAGACATTACTCTGACAAAACAAAAATAATTCCTTTTCATAAAAATTAAGAAGAACTTTAAACACTGATCATAGAATCCAAAGCCAGAAATGAAAGAAAATAGCCAGCAAAGGGCAGACCAACACAATTCTATTTTGTAATATTAAGAATATCAAAAAGAATGTCCACCGTTGTACTACACTAAGAGTAAATGATATCACATCCCTGACTGAGAGATCATACACAATCAACCAGCAGATAAGTCTTGCTCGAGTTTCACACCCTCACTACTTCTGTATCCTCAGGTCATATACACTCAAATGCAACCCACTCACATCTCCCAGTTACCAATCTCAAAGCACTATCAGAGACCAAGAGCAATACATCTATAGTGCCAGATAGTATTAAAGTTTGCCTACTTTTTAACATGAGCATGAGTTGACTGATCTCTTACAGATGTTTTTCAGTATGAGACTCAAAAAAGAATTCATACTAAATGAATGATGGACAACAACAATCATTCCCTTGCTCAAATTTGGGGCTTCAATGCTTCCTGCTAATTATAGACCTACAAGCCTGACCTGTCTCATCATTATTGCTAGGAACAAAGAGATGCATCTGGAGCATTTCTCCCCTGGCCTCCACCAGATTCTGAAATTGATAGAAATCTGGGTTGTCATCAACATATACAATAACTTCTGGTAATGATTCTTATCTTACAAAAATGTTATGTGACACAGTAAACATTACAGGAAACTTCCTCCAGTCAGACGTTAATGCAACCTTCTGTCCAGGTTATATCATTCCTCAGATTAGGCGAATAAACTTTTATGCCATATAGTACCAGAATATACAACACAAGGATGAGATTAGATATTCATGTTTTACTTTTTCAGTGACAAAAGTCCTTCTTTTTTCTGATTGCAGGTGCTGCAAAGGACAGCAGAGTTCAAAGTGTTGCAGCTTTTAATGCTCCCAGTAAGTAGTTTTATCTTCTGTTTCACTTCTTTGACATAGAAGTATTTATTCATTCCATCTTTTAACAAAGAAATGATATAGATTTCCAAACCTAGAACTCAGTCAAGAGAAACATGGACAACAAGTATAAAAGACAGAAAAGTAATGTAAAATGCAACTTCTAAGCAACACTGAAAAAAATCTCCAGTGGATGTACAACCTAGAGATGAGAATGTTAAGGATAGACACTTGAATGAAACAAGTGCTATTCCCAGACTCCCTATATATGGAGTATCGTATATCCTGTCTATATCCTCTGCATTTTGTTTTAATCACCTCCAAAAGGGACATTACTCTGACAAAACAAAAATAATTCCTTTCCATAAAAATTAGGAAGAACTTTAAACACTGATCATAGAATCTCAAGCCAGAAATGAAAGAAAATAGCCAGCTAAGGGCAGGACAACACAATCTTATTTTATAATATTAAGATTATCAAAAAGAATGTCCACCATTGTACAACACTAAGAGTAAATGATATCACATCCCAGACTGAGAGATCATACACAATCAACCAGCAGATAAGTATTTCTTGGGTTTCACACCCTCACTCCTTCTGTATTCTCAGATCACATTGACACAAATGCAACCCACTCGCATCTCCCAGTTACCAATCTCAAAGCACCATCAGAGACCAAGAGCAATACATCTATGGCACCAAATAAGATTAAAGTTTGCCTACTTTTTAGCATGAGCATGAGTTGACTGATCCCTTACAGATGTTTTTCAGTATCAGACTCAAAAACGAGTTCACACTAGATGAATTGAGGACAGCAAGAATCATTCCCTTGCTCAAATGTGGGTCTTCAATGCTTTTAGAGAATCATAGACCTGCAAGCCTGACCTGTCTCAACAGTAATGCTATGAACAAAGAGATGCATCTGGAGCATTTCTCCCCTGGCCTCTGCTAAAAACTGACTTTGTTCCAAGTCAAACATTCCCGGTAAACAAATGTTAAATAAAATAAATAAAAATGTATCGATATAAGATTAATATATAAGGATACAAGGAACCAAAAGACTGTTGACCTTAGTTTAGATTTGTCAAAGGCAGATCCTGCCAACTTAACCTAGCAGAAGTCTTCAAAAAAGTTACAGAAGCAATGGATGTGGGCAAAACAGTGTATGATTATAGAAATGCATTCAACACCATCCCTTTTTCAGCCATAGTTAATAAACTCATTCAGCCAAATGTAAATCTTTATGTAACTCTTTGTATGACAAACTGTGTGAGAAATAAAACTCAAGTAGTTAGTGTTGATGGATCCATTTCTACCAACGGGCCTCTCACTAGTGCATAACCACAGGGCTTTGTCCTCAGTATCCCATTTTTGTCATCCACTTCTCAGATATCAAGGCAAATTATTAAGGTTTCTGGCTAACAAAGTGTCCTAATGACTATAAAGTCTGCACCATCATGAGTACTCCAAAAGACGTCAAAAACTTTCAGTAAATCCTGGCAGAAATAGCTGGTGCAAAAACCATGCTTCAAAACTAAAAGTACATAAATGTATTCTTTCCAAAGCAAAATTTCCCTTGAAACTATTACGTTGAAAACAAATATCCTGAATATTAACCCAGTTGTGAAGGACCATTTAGTGGTCATTTTTATAACATAAATCGACTGCTGTGAGAAAATTCTTTTTTAAACCACAACTGATTAGCAATAATATGACATTCAAATCCAGGGACATAATCATTCTGCTTTACACTGCACTCATAGGTCCATCATTGAATGTAATGCCCCAAAGGCATGTACATGTCCAAAATGCCAGATTTATCCTGAGTTACCACTGCATTTTATCAAGAAGAAAACCAAGGAACTAAATCATAACAGCTGCTGTGACTGTCTGAAAGCCCAGACATTCTTCTTAGTTCCTAAAGGCTGCTAAGTAGATCTCTGTCTGACATACGGAGTGTCCCCATCCTTTCACACCTTCTGCACATCCACTATTTCCATAACGGCACACGTCTCACATTGCAGGCCACAACTTCTACTGCAACTTCAACAGAACATTAATGAGGCATAGATATGTCTCATAAAGAATACCACTTCCCTGGGGAAAACTTCCTATCCATATCAAGTTAAGCATGTCGCTTACTTCCTACAACTTTATTGTCAGTGCACAGATTAGAAACTCTCTTTACTCTTGATTTCTCATTCTTGTCTATGATGGACAGGAAGAATCATATAAATAACATACTCCATTGTTATGGTTATTCACATTTACTATACATTGGTTTTCACACAATACTAAAAGATTTTCTCAACTATGATTATGCAGGATATCCACAAAATGTAGGTCCTTTGGTAGTAAATTGCTAAGGCTAAAAACAAAGAAGGAATTCAGGGCTAGGCTGCTAAAGACCATAAAAGATCAACAATGTAGTCACTACCTATTAGCTTCTGAAACTTGGATTCTATAAACATGTGTAATATTAGTGATAAATAGAATAAAGCAAATTATCTAGCAAAAAATACATATCTCTAGCTTCAGTCTTGTAATCACATACCTCACATTGGAATACACAGACATTTAACAGTCCAGTTATCATATTTTTTAGGTATTTCTATAATATTTATATCACCAGCACAGAAGCAGAGTAAAGAGCATTGATTCAATAATGAATAAATGCAGAAAATGTTAGGGTAGTGATGTAAGCAGTAAACATTTTGTGTATGCATTGGCTTAGGATTATACAAGTGAATTGTCTTCATGTCTTTGTGTGCTTGGATAGAGCTTGCTGTATGGCATGCTGCAATCTTGAAGTTAATCTTAATAAAACTCTTTTTGTTTCTTTGTATTTTCATTTCCTCACTCAGTTTATTCTCACTGTCTCTATCTAATGTACCTTTATGTTCCACAGCCCTTTTCACTTTCATAAAAAGCAGACTAATTTCTGATATTTACTTTTGTTCAGTGTTGCAGAAAGTAATGAGCCTTTAATCTCAACAAACATGGTCATTGAGTCTGCTGCATTATCATCCCCTCAATAGTTTTTGCTCACAAATCTCTCCTGACCTGAGTCAATATCATTATACGATGAGAATTGGAATACTGATAGTCTTGTGTATACCTTTGAACAGGCATGCATTCATTCTAATCAAGCAGCAATAAAAGGTTCTGAAATTGAAATAATGTGGGTTGTCATGAACATATACAGTAACATCTGGTAATGATTCTTATCTTACAAAAAATGTTAAATGACACAGTTATCATTACAGGAAACTTCCTGCTCTCAGACATTAATAGACCCTTCTGTCCAGATTATCTCATTCCTCAGTTTAGGCGTATAAACTGTTATACCATATATTACCAAGAATATACAACACAAGGACGATATTGGGTATTCATGGTTTACTTTCTCAGTGATAAAATCCTTCTTACTTCTGATTGCAGGTGCTGCAATGGTCAGCAGAGCTCAAAGTGTTGCAGCCTTTAATGCTCCCAGTAAGTAGTTTTACCTTTTGTTTCACTTCTTTGACAAAGAAGTATTTATTCATTCCATTTTTAACAAAGAAATTATATAGATTCCCAAAACTGAAACCCAATCTAGTGAAACATGGACAACAAGTAGAAAAGACACAAAAGGAATGTAAAATGCAACTTCTAAGCAACACTGAAAAAATCTCTAGAGGATGCACAAACTAGAGATGAGAATGTTAAGGATAGACACTCGACTGAAACAAGTGCTGTTCCCAGACACCCTATATATGGAGTATCATATATCCTGTCTATATCCTCTGCAGTTTGTTTTAATCACCTCTAAAAGAGACATTACTCTGACAAAACAAAAATAATTCCTTTTCATAAAAATTAAGAAGAACTTTAAACACTGATCATAGAATCCAAAGCCAGAAATGAAAGAAAATAGCCAGCAAAGGGCAGGCCAACACAATTCTATTTTGTAATATTAAGAATATCAAAAAGAATGTCCACCGTTGTACTACACTAAGAGTAAATGATATCACATCCCTGACTGAGAGATCATACACAATCAACCAGCAGATAAGTCTTGCTCGAGTTTCACACCCTCACTACTTCTGTATCCTCAGGTCATATACACTCAAATGCAACCCACTCACATCTCCCAGTTACCAATCTCAAAGCACTATCAGAGACCAAGAGCAATACATCTATAGTGCCAGATAGTATTAAAGTTTGCCTACTTTTTAACATGAGCATGAGTTGACTGATCTCTTACAGATGTTTTTCAGTATGAGACAAAAAAGAATTCATACTAAATGAATGATGGACAACAACAATCATTCCCTTGCTCAAATTTGGGGCTTCAATGCTTCCTGCTAATTATAGACCTACAAGCCTGACCTGTCTCATCATTAATGCTAGGAACAAAGAGATGCATCTGGAGCATTTCTCCCCTGGCCTCCGCCAGATTCTGAAATTGATAGAAATCTGGGTTGTCATCAACATATACAATAACTTCTGGTAATGATTCTTATCTTACAAAAATGTTATGTGACACAGTAAACATTACAGGAAACCTCCTCCAGTCAGAAGTTAATGTAACCTTCTGTCCAGATTATCTCATTCCTCAGATTAGGTGTATAAACTTTTATGCCATATAGTACCAGAATATGCAACACAAGGATGAGATTAGATATTCATGTTTTACTTTTTCAGTGACAAAAGTCCTTCTTTTTTCTGATTGCAGGTGCTGCAAAGGACAGCAGAGTTCAAAGTGTTGCAGCTTTTAATGCTCCCAGTAAGTAGTTTTATCTTCTGTTTCACTTCTTTGACATAGAAGTATTTATTCATTCCATCTTTTAACAAAGAAATGATATAGATTTCCAAAACTAGAACTCAGTCTAGAGAAACATGGACAACAAGTATAAAAGACAGACAAGTAATGTAAAATGCAACTTCTAAGCAACACTGAAAAAAATCTCCAGTGGATGTACAACCTAGAGATGAGAATGTCAAGGATAGACACTTGAATGAAGCAAGTGCTGTTCCCAGTATCCCTGTATATGGAGTATTGTATATCCTCTCTATATCCTCTTCATTTTGTTTTAATGAACTCCCAAAGAGACATTATTTTGACAAAACAGAAAGAATCGGTTTCCAAAAAAAATAGGAAGAACTTTAAGCACTGATCATAGAATTCAAAGCCAGAAATGAAAGAAAATAGGGCAGGACAACACAGTTTTATTTTATTATATTAAGAACATCAAAAAGAATCCAAGAAAAAAAAAAAAAACGGTCCAGGCAGGAACAAGGATGGCAGTATAAATGTCTTTAATAAAATAACACATGCGCTTTTGCCCTGCCTCAAATGCAGGGCTTTTTCAAGTGAATAACAAAAAAAAAATTTCCAACCACAAAATATATTGTATGTAAGGTGGGTGTGTAAGGTGGGTGAGAGAACAGGAATTAATTTAATAAGGGTGTTTGAAAGGAACAGTCACCAGGATAGATCTCAGGGAGATCAGGGGACTAGAAAATATGGAAGGTGTGGGAGTTGTATATACATAACTGACAATGTTAGTGTTACTTTGGACAACTATGAGAGGAGCACTGTTTATTTTAGGAAAGGTAACTGTGCAACTAGGGACATAGTTTATTTGGCCTACTGTAGAGATTGTGTCAGTTTTTATGTTGGTAAATCTGAAAGGGCACTTGGTAAACGTATATATGAATGCACTTATAGTATCAGGAAAGGGAATTTAAATAACACGCTTTGTAGGCATCTACAAATGGAAACAGAACATTCTGGTTTTGTATTTGGAATTTTGGAACAGGTTCATTCAGACCCAAGAGGCGGTGACTGGGAGAATTGGCTATGTTGCAGAGAGACCTTTTGGCAATTAAAACTCAATTCATCCCATCCCCCGGGGCTGAATGACCATGTTTCAATTAAACCATATTAAGCAAAAAGAGCTGAGAAATTATAAGAAATTACCAGTTATAACAACATAGATGGTAATGGTATTCACTCACAGTTTTTTTGTGGATCCTATTAGAAACACTCTATTAAAGTAGATTTGGAAATATTTCAACTGTGTTTAGGCTTTGGGACTGTATGTATGTGTTTGTGGAGTTGTTCTGGGCCAGTAACTTCTTACACCTCATTTTTTACATCTTCCTTCTCATTTTTAACATCTTCTTTCTTGTGCACACTATATATTTTTTAAGGAAGTATTTTATGTCTTATTTATTTATAGTAGATTTTGTTTATACAATACATTTGTTGGGAGGTTTTATTTAAGGGAAATTGAATGTTATTGGGCTTTAGTGTTCTACATGAAAGAACGGGATAGTGTGTGTTGCTTTAAGTATTTTGGCATCATTTTAATGAATGGGGTTATTTAAATGTGGTTGGAAATTTGTTTTTTGTTATTCACTTGAAAAAGCCCTGCATTTGAGGCAGGGTAAAAGCGTTTGTGTTATTTTATTAAAGACGTTTATACTGCCATCCTTGTTCTTGCCTGGACAGTTTCTTCTTGGATTTTGTAATTTGTTAACGGCCTTTTCCTTTTTTAATATTATTTAATATAAAAAAGAATGTCTAACATTGTACAGTGCTAAAAGTAAATGATATCACATACCAGACTGAGAGATCATGCACAATAAACCAGCAAATACATTTTGCTCAAGCTTCAAACCCTCACTCCTCCTGTATTCTCAGATCACATGCACACAAATGCAACCCAGTCACGTCTTCCAGTTACCAATGTCAAAGCACTATCAGAGACCAAGAGCAATACATCTATGGTGCCAGATAAGATTCAAGTTTGCTTACTTTTTAGCATAAGCATGAGTTAACTGATCCCTTAAAGATGTCTTTCAGTATCAGACTCAAAAAAGATCTTACACTAGATGAATGGAGGAAAGCCAATGCTTCCAACTAATCATAGACCTGCAAGCCTGACCAGTCTCATCTGTAATGCTAGGAACAAGAACATGCATCTGGAGCATTTCTTCCTGGGCCTCACTGAAAATTGGCTTTGTTCCAAGTCAGACTTTCCCGGTAAACAAATACTAAATAAAATAAATAAAATAAAAAGGTAGCAATATAGGACTAATATACAATGATATAAGGAACCTAAAGACTGTTGACCTCAGTTTAGAAATGTCAAAGGCAGATCCTGCCAACTTAACCTAGCTGACCTCTTCAAAAAAGTTACAGAAGCAATGGATGAGGGCAAAACAGTTTATGACTATAGAAATGCATTCAACACCATCCCCTTTTCAGCCATAATTAATAAACTCATTCAGCTAAATGTAAATCTTTATGTAACTCTTTGAATGACAAACTGTGTGCCAAACAAAACACAAGTAGTAAGGGTGGATGGATCCATTTCCCCCAAGGGCCTCTCACTAGTGCATAACTACAGGGATTTGTCCTCAGTATCCTCTTTTTGGCATCCAATTCTCAGATATCAAGGCAAATTATCAAGCTTTCTGGCTAACAAAATTTCCAAATGACTGTAAAGTCTGTGCCCTCATCAACACTCCAAAAGACATCAGGAGCACTCAGGAAATCCTGGTACAAATAGCTGGTATAAAAACCATGCTTCAAAACTAAAAGTGCATAAATCTCTTCTTTGCAAAGAACAACTTCCTTTGCAACTATTACATTGAAAGAAAATCTCCAGAATATTAACCCAGTTGTGAGGGACCAATCAGTGGTAATTTTTACAACATACATCAGCTGCTGTGAGGAAATTATTTTTTAAACCACAACTGATTAGCAATAATATGACATTCAAATCCAGGGACATTATCATTCTGCTTTACACTGCACTCATAGGTCCATCATTGAATGTAAAGTGCCATATGCATGCACATGTCCAAAATTCCAGATTTATCCTGAGTTACCACTGCATTTTATCAAGAAGAAAACCAAGGGATTAAATCAAAATGGCAGCTGTGACTGCCTGAAAACCCAGACCTTCTTCTTCTTAGTTCCCAAAGGCTGCTAAGTGTAGATCTCTGTCTGACATACAGAGTGTCCCCATCCTTTCACACCTTCTGCACATCCACTATTTCAATACCGGCACAAGTCTCACATTGCAGACCACAACTTCTACTGCAACTTCAATAGAACATTAATGAGGCATAGATATGTCTCATAAAGAATACGACTTCCCTGGGGAAAGCTTCCCTTTCCATGTGAGGTTAAGCATGTCGCTTACTTTCTACAAGTTTATTGTCAATGCATGGATTAGAAACTGTCCCTTTACTCTTGATTTCTCATTCTTGTCTATGATGCACAGGAAGAACCATGTAAATAACATAATACTCAGTTACGGTTATTCACATTTGCTAGACATGGATTTTCACACAATACTAAAAGATTATCGCAACTGTGATTAAGAAAGATAGCCACAAAATGTAAGTGCTTTGCTACTAAATTACTAAGCCTAGAAACACAGAGGGAATTCAGGGCTAGGCTGGTAAAGATCCTCAAAGATCAAGAACATAGTAAGTATCTATGAACTTCTGAAACCCGGATTCTATAAACATATGTACTATTAGAGATAAACAGTAGAAAGCAAAGTATTTAGAAAAAATAGATATTTCTAGCTTCAGTCTTATAATCACGTACCATACATTGGAATACACAGACATTTAACAGTCCAGTTAACATATTTTGTAGGTATTTCTATAATATTTATACTACTAACACTAAAGTAGAGTAAAGAGCATTGATTCAATCATGAATAAATGCAGAAAATATTAGGGTAGTGATGTAAGCAGTGCAAAAGAACATTTTGTGTATGTATTGGCTTAGGATTATACAAGTGAATTGTCTTCACGTCTTTGTATGCTTGGAGAGTGCTTGTTGTATGGATGCTGCAATTTTGAAGTTAATCTTAATAAAATTCTTTTGGTTTCTTTGTATTTTCAGTTCCTCACTCTGCTTGTTCTCACTGTCTCTAATGTACCTTTATCTTCCACAACCCATTTTACTTTTATAAAAAGCAGACTCATTTCTGATATTTACTTTTGTTCAGTGTTGCAGAAAGTAATGAGTCTTTAATCTCAACAAACATGGTCATTTAAAATGATTAAATCAAAATGGCTGCTGTGACTACCTAAAAACCCAGTACTTTTTCTTTTGACCTCCTAAAGGCTGCTAAGAGGAGATCTCTGTCTGACATGCACAGTGTCCCCATCCATTCACACCTTTTATGAATCCTAAACTTCAGTAGTGGCACAAGTACTCCCTTTGCAGATCACAAATTCTAGTGTAACTTGAATAGATTAATAATGAGGGATAGATATGACTCATAACAAATACCACTTCCTTAAGCTAACTTCCTGTCCATGTGAGGTTAAACATGTCACTTACTTCCTGCACGGATTAGAAACTCTCTTTACTCTGGATTTCTCATTCTTGTCTATGATGGAGAGGAAGAATCATATAAATAACATACTCCATTGTTATGGTTATTCTAATTTGCTATACATTGGTTTTCATACCATACTAAAAGATTATCTCAACTGTGATTGTGCAAGATATCCAAAAAAAGTAGGTGCTTTGGTACTAAATTACTAAGGCTAAAAACACAGATGGAATTCAGGGCTAGGCTGGTAAAGATCCTCAAAGATCAACAATGTAATCAGTACCTATGAGCTTCTGAAACTCGGATTCTATAAACATGTGTAATAGAGATAAATAGTAAAAAGTAAAGTATTTAGCAAAAAATACATATTTCTAGTTTCAGTCTTATAATCATGTACCACACATTGGAATACACAGACATTTAACAGTCCAGTTAACATATTTTTTAGGTATTTCTATAATATTTATATCACCAGCACTGAAGCAGAGTAAAGAGCATTGATTCAATCATGAATAAATGCAGAAAATATTAGGGTAGGGATGTAAGCAGTGCTAAAGAACATTTTGTGTATGCATTGGCTTAGGATTATACAAGTGAATTGTCTTCACGTGTCTGTGTGCTTGGAGAGTGCTTGTTGTATGGCATGCTGCAATCTTGAAGTTAATCTTAATAAAACTCTTTTTGTGTCTTTTTACTTTCAGTTCCTCACTCTGCTTGTTCTGTCTCTATCTAATGTACCTTTATCTTCCCCCTCCCTTTTTAATTTCATAAAAAGCAGGCTAATATCTGCTGTTTACTTTTATTCAGTGTTGCAGAAAGTAATGAGCCTTTAAACTCCTCAAACATGGTCATTGAATCTGCTGCATTAGGATCCCCTCCCTAGTATTTGCTCACCCTGCTCTCCTGACCTGAGTCAAGATCACTATATGATGAGAATTGGAATATTGATAGTCTAGTGTAGACCTTTGAACAGGCATGCTTTTGTTCTAATCAAGCAGCTACAGAAGGTTCTGAAAATGATAGAAATCTGGGTTGTTATCAACATATACAGTAACTTTTGTTAATGATTCTTATATTACAAAAATGTGTGACACAGTAAACATTACAAGAAACTTCCTGCAGTCAGATGTTAATGTATCCTTCTGTCCAGATTATCTCATTCCTCAGTTTAGATGTATAAACTGTTATGCCATATATTATCAAGAATATACAACACAGGGACGATATTAGGTATTCATGTTTTACTTTCTCAGTGATAAAATCCTTCTTTTGTCTGATTGCAGGTGCTGCAATGGTCAGCAGAGCTCAAAGTGTTGCAGCCTTTAATGCTCCCAGTAAGTAGTTTTACCTTCTATTTCACTTTTTTGACATAGAAGTAGTTATTCATTCCATCTTTTAACAAAGAAATGATATAGATTCCCAAAACTGGAACCCAATCAAGCGAAACATGGAAAATAAGTATAAACGACAAAAAAGGAATGTAAAATGCAACTTCTAACCAATGTTGAAAAAAAAATTATTTATTTATTTTACATTTGTTGACTGGGCTAGTCTAACTGGATATATGTCCATTTTCAGTAGAGGCCCAGGGAGATAAGCTCCAAGACATGATCCAATACAACAATATAAGTACAAACAACAAAAAAAATAAAATATTATAATAATAATAGCAATTATCCTAGTAAAAAAAAATCATCAACAATGGTAATGTGTATTACAGCATAAAGGTTATAACAGGATGTAGCATTGAGGTCAAAAGTCATAAACAGTGCAAATTGAAAGTACGGAGACATAATGCAGGTTAAGTCAGAAGTAGATAAAGGAAGTTAGATGTGTAGTGTTGTTGCAATGGATTTACTTAAGAAAAGGTATATAAAGAGGATAGAAATAATAAAAAAGGTAGATAAGAAAAATATAATAAGATGGAAAATGTAACAGAGGATAGTAAGCACTGGATAGGTAAGTCAGTTTTGTAGAGGTAGATGACTAGTCTGGTTTGGAACAGGGGCATAGCCAGTCTGATTTGAGGAGAAGTTTAAGTCTGTTTTTAAAGAGAGATAAAGAGGCTAGTGAAGAGAGGTCATTAGGGAAAAGATTCCAGGATTTACCTACAGTATTAGAGAACAGAGAATCCCTAGCTCTGTTATTAGGTCTAGAGGTGTAAACAAGAAGTCTGTGAGATGAACGTAAGGACTTCAGATTTTTATAGGGGGTGATGAGGGTAGATAAACTTGAAGTATTAGAAGGTTTATAAAGAATGTTGTGGGTAATGGTTAGTTGGTGAAATTTAATCAGGTGTTGTAGTTCTAACCATCCTAGCTGGTTTAAATTTATACAATGGTGGGTTTGGAATGGGTTGCCTGTAGCAAATCATGCAATGTTATTATAGGACATTCCCAATTTGCTGAGGTTATTCTTGGTGAGATTAGTAAAAATGGGTGAGGCATAAAGGAGTGTAGAGATCAAATTGGTGTGGGCGATAGCAGTTTTAGCAGTAGTGGAAAGGAAGGGTTTAATCCTATAGAAAGTGCCAATTTTTTATTGACAGTCTTTATAGAATTATTTATGTGGATGTCGAAGTTCAGATTATTGTCGATGGTGACACCTAGTAGTTTGGTGGTAGAGTCAGGAGATATTATAGCACCATTGGTAGATGTCACAGAGAATGGAAGAGGAGAGGACTTTTGAGTAGGAGTGAAGAGGAGGAGTTTGGTTTTCTTTGGGTTCAAAAGAAGGCAATGCTGAGTGAACCATTGTTTAACTATGTTGAATACTTTTTGGGTGAGAGCATTAAGGTCATGGGAAGATGTAGCTGAACATAATAGTGTGGAGTCATCAGCATATTGTATGCAAATGGCTTGTGGGATAGCTAGATGAAGGTCATTAATAAATATAGAGAAAAGAAGAGGTCCAAGTATGGACCCCTGAGGGACCCCTAAGGTAATGGGTAGATGGGTGGATAAAGTATTATGCCAAAGTACTGCTTACTGTCAGGTAGGAGTGGAACAATTTTATGGAAAGTGGGTCTAATGATAGAGATTTTAGGATGTTTATGAGAATCTGGTGGTTTACCATGTCAAATGCTTTAGACAGGTCGATAAATAGAGCAGAAGAAAGATTATTCAGGTTTTGGTGCCTGTTAATGCAGTCAGTAAAGGACAGGAGGGCAGTGGTAGTGCTGTGTGAGGGTCTGAAACCATGTTGACAGTTGGAAAGTAAATTGTTTTCGATTACATGGTGGAGTAGTTGCTTATGGATACATTTCTTTATAATTTTAGCTAGGTGAGATAGTAAGGCAATGGGGCAATAGTTTGATATTTCAGTGGAATGTCCACCTTTATGTAGGGGGATAATATGGGAGACTTTCCATAAGGTGGGGATGTAACCTTCAGTAATAATTCTGTTGACCAGTATGGAAATAGAATAGGCTATGGCCTTGGATGAAAGCTGTAGATATTCAGATGGCAGTAGGTCTGCAGAAGGAGAGCATGGTTTCAGTTTATTCAAAAGGGTTTGAATAAATGTGGTTGTGACAAGTTTGAAATGAAAAGGGTGGGGTGGGGTTGAGGAGTATGAAGGTAATGTGAGGGTATTAGGTGATAGTTGACTAGCTAGTGTTTGGATAGCGTCTGTAAAGAAGGTATTGAAGGTATTAGCTGTATGGATGGGATTTTTCTGGTCTGTATTTTGAGGGTTTGATGTAGTAGATTGACCTGGCTGGAGTAACTGCTTAATGCTAGCCCAGAATTTCTGTGGGTTGTTGTGATTAGGTTGCTGATATTGTAAGTAGTAATTTTGTTTATCAGAAAGTATGTCCTTTTTAGTGTCATTTCTTAGCTGTTTAAAGGTTTGTTGGTCAGCAAGGTTTTTTGTCATACTCCATTTGGCCCAATATTTATTTCTGATGTGAATTTTGTGCTTGGTTTTGTTAGAAAACCATGGGGCAGACTTGGCCTTAATTCTAATAGATCTGGTTGGAGCATGGTGATTAAGAATGGCAAGGAAGGTAGAATTAAAGAAATCAACTGCTTCATCGAAAGGAAGTTGTTTTAAGGGAACCCAATTGCATGCTAGTTCCATTTGGAATAGATCAGGGTTAAATTTCTTTTTAGATCTAATATGTCTGATAGAGGTTGGGGTGGGGGTGTTGGCTTTATGTCTGATGATGTAGGTAAGTGAGTGGTCACTTATATCATCAGGGAGAGTTCCAGAATTATAGTAGTGGGTATGATTGTTTGTGAGAATCCAGTCTAATATGCTTGCTTTCTTGTTAGCTTTATTTATTCTGGTGGGGGAGGTAATGGTTTGAGAGAAACCATATAGGTTTATGTGGGTGGTAGAAAGGCTACTACAATAGGAATTCCAGTCTAAATTTATGTCGCCTAGGATTATGGTTTCTTGAGGCAGGTGTTGGGATAGCCAGCAGAGGATATTTTCCAAGGTGGCTATGTTATTTCCAGGGGGCAGATACATACAGATAATATAGATTGATTTAGCATTGTTAAGTTCAAGTTTAGAGAGGAGAATCTCAGCATTGGAGTCCAGAGGTAGATTACAGATGTAAGTGGTTAACTGAAAGCCAGATTTAAATAGAATAGAAACCCCACCACCTTTCTTAGTTACTCTGTCAACTCTTAGGATATTACATCCAGGTGGGATAATTTCATTATCTTTTTTTTTTTTTTTTCAAAACAGGTTTATTGTTTTAACATATAAGAAAAATATCATAACAATTTTATACAAGTAATTAAAAATAGGTATTATTATAATATTCAACAAAACAACTAAAGTATTTACAAAGACATCCACTACAATTAGATCAATTAATTAAACTAAAATACCATGCTATTGAAATTAAAAATTTTTTAACAAATTTTGTAAATTATCCCATACAATAAAATAAGATGTTTTTCTATTTGTTCTAGTCCTAATTGTGTTTATTTCCATATGGCACACAATATTCATAACATTTTAAATTCATTGAACTAAGGAGGTGTATCTGAATGGATCCACTTCTACCAACGAGCCTCTCACTAGTACATAACCACAGGGCTTTGTCCTCAGTATCCCATTTTTGTCATCCACTTCTCAGATATCAAGGCAAATTATTAAGGTTTCTGGCTAACAGAGTTTCCTAATGACTATAAAGTCTGCACCATCATGAACATTCCAAAAGACATCAAAAACTTTCAGTAAAACCTGGCAGAAATAGCTGGTGCACAAACCATGCTTCAAAACTAAAAGTGCATAAATGTATTCTTTGCAAAGCAAAACTTCCTTTGCAACTATTACATTGAAAAAAAATCTCCTGAATAATAAACCAGTTGTGAGGGATGAATCAGTGCTCATTTTTACAACATACATTGGCTGCTGTGAGGAAATTCTTTTTTAAACCACAACTGATTAGCAATAATATGACATTCAAATCCAGGGATGTTATCATTCTGCTTTACACTGCACTCATAGGTCCATCATTGAATGTAATGCCCCAAAGGCATGTACATGTCCAAAATACCAGATTTATCCTGAGTTACCACTGCATTTTATCAAGAAGAAAACCAAGGGATTAAATCAAAATGGCTGCTGTGACTGCCTGAAAACCCAGTACTTCTTCTTCTGACCTCCTAAAGGCTGCTAAGAGGAGATCTCTGTCTGACATGCAGAGTGTCCCCTTTCCATTCACACCTTCTATACATCCTCAATTTCAATAGCGGCACAAGTACTCCATTTGTAGACCACAACTTATAGTGCAACTTGAATAGATTAATAATGAGGAATAGATATGACTCATAAAGAATACCCCTTCCTGAAGCCAACTTCCTGTCCATGTGAGGTTAAACATGTCACTTGCTTCCTACAACTTTATTGTCAATGCACGGATTAGAAACTCTCTTTACTCTTGATTTCTCATTCTTGTCTATGATGGACAGGAAGAATCATATAAATAACATACTCCATTGTTATGGTTATTCACATTTGCTATTGAACTGAGTTCAACAGTCATATGTGGGCAAAAGAGTGCATGACAATAGAAATGCATTCAAAACCATTCCTTTTTCAGTCATAGTTAATAAACTCATTCAGCCAAATGTAAATCTTTATGTAACTCTTTGTATGACAAACTGTGTGAGAAATAAAACTCAAGTAGTTAGTGTTGATTGATCCATTTCTACCAACGGACCTCTCACTACTGCATAACCACAGGGCTTTGTCCTCAGTATCCCATTTTTGTCATCCACTTCTCAGATATCAAGGCAAAATATTAAGGTTTCTGGCTAACAAAGTTTCCTAATGACTATAAAGTCTGCACCATCATGAACACTCCAAAAGACATCAAAAACTTTCAGTAAATCCTGGCAGAAATAGCTGGTGTACAAACCATGCTTCAAAACTAAAAGTGCATAAATGTATTTTTTGCAAAAGAAAATGTCCTTTGCAACTATCACATTGAAAAAAAAATCTCTTGATTATTAACCCATTTCTGAGGGGTCATTTTTACAATATACATCAACTGCTGTGAGGAAATTCTTTTTTAAACCACAACTGATTAGCATATGACATTATATCCAGGGACGTTATCATTCTGCTTTACACTGCACTCATAAGCCCATCATTGAATGTAATGTGCCATATGCATGTACATGTCCAAAATACCAGATTCAACCTGAGTTACCACTGCCATGTATCAAGAAGAAAACCAAGGGATTAAATCAAAATGGCTGCTGTGACTACCTAAAAACCCAGTACTTTTTCTTTTGACCTCCTAAAGGCTGCTAAGAGGAGATCTCTGTCTGACATGCAGAGTGTCCCCATCCATTCACACCTTTTATGAATCCTGAACTTCAGTAGTGGCACAAGTACTCCCTTTGCAGATCACAAATTCTAGTGTAACTTGAATAGATTAATAATGAGGGATAGATATGACTCATAAAGAATACCACTTCCTTAAGCCAACTTCCTGTCCATGTGAGGTTAAACATGTCACTTACTTTCTGCATGGATTAGAAACTCTCTTTACTCTGGATTTCTCATTCTTGTCTATGATGGAGAGGAAGAATCATATAAATAACATACTCCATTGTTATGGTTATTCTAATTTGCTATACATTGGTTTTCATACCATACTAAAAGATTATCTCAACTGTGATTGTGCAAGATATCCAAAAAAAGTAGGTGCTTTGGTACTAAATTACTAAGGCTAAAAACACAGATGGAATTCAGGTCTAGGCTGGTAAAGATCCTCAAAGATAAACAATGTAGTCAGTACCTATGAGCTTCTGAAACTCGGATTCTATAAACATGTAATATTAGAGATAAATAGTAAAAAGTAAAGTATTTAGCAAAAAATACATATTTCTAGTTTCAGTCTTATAATCACGTACCTCACATTGGAATACACAGACATTTAACAGTCCAGTTAACATATTTTTTAGGTATTTCTATAATATTTATATCACCAGCACTGAAGCAGAGTAAAGAGCATTGATTCAATCATGAATAAATGCAGAAAATATTAGGGTAGTGATGTAAGCAGTGCTAAAGAACATTTTGTGTATGCATTGGCTTAGGATTATACAAGTGAATTGTCTTCTCATCGTTGTGTGCTTGGAGAGTGCTTGTTGTATGGCATGCTGCAATCTTGAACTTAATCTTAATAAAACTCTTTTTGTTTCTTTGTATTGTCAGTTCCTCACTCTGCTTGTTCTACCTCTATCTAATAGGTTCATAGGTTCATAGGTTCATAGGTTCATAGGTTCATACTAGGCTATCTGCCCGAGGGCATTTACAAGCCTAGCCCATCGTTTTGTGGCTTACGCCACCCCTTTAGTATGGGGAACTATACCCATTATTTTGCTGTGCCTCTGTCGAGCAGTGACACTGAGGTAATCCCTGGGGTATATCTGCAATCTCCCATCCATTGGTCAAGATTTCTCTTGAACAAGGCCAGCGAGGTGCTCTGCCTCACATGTACCGGATTCTGTTCCACAGCATAGGGAGTCTTTGGGTGATGAATCTATCCTCCAGCACGTCCTATTAATAGCCGTGTCGGAGTTTAAGTCTCCGCCCTTGTGGCTCTGATGGATCTAGATTTTTGAGGTGAAGCATATTCATCAAATCTGGGTTTGACATGGCCTTGTATGTTAGGCAAAGGTCACCTCTGAGCAAGCTGATGGCGACTGAATAGAGCTGGAGTTCTTCAGTCGGGCAGCATAGGATAGATTTTTGAGACCCTTTATCCTTTTGGTGAGGAACTTTGTGGCCTCTCCAGCTGCTGCAAGTGTCGGGTCAGATACATTCGAATGGGGCATTGTACTCAATCATTGGTCTGATGAGTGATGAGTAAAGGAGACTATAACCTCCCTTGATCTAGATGAGAATCCCTTCATGATAAGGTGGGCAATGTAGAAGGTCTTCCTAACTACTTTAGCTACATGGGTGTCGAATGACAGACTACTATCAACCTGGGTCCCCAGGTCCCTGATAACTTCTTCTGTGCTCAGTGGATTGCCTCCTATTTGGTAGCTAGGGGTAACCTTGTTTTTCCTGAAGGGTATGACTATGCATTTTTTGGCATTTAACTTTAGGCGTGGCTCTGGCACCAGTTATCCGTTTCTGTGAGACCCTTCTGAAGGATATCTGTGTCAGATGTGTTTTCTACTATGGCCCAGTTTGCAGTCATCTGCAAACTTTGTCAGCCATAACCCTCCTGTGTTTGCTTGTACTTTGGAAAAGTAGATGCCAAACAAGAGTGGGCCCAGGACTGAGCCCTGTGGGACACCACTTGTGACAGGCTTTGAGTCTGACATGGCGCCAGCAACTCTGACCCTGTGGGTTCTGTCACTCAGCCAGTTTGCAACCCATCTTGTGATGTATGGGTTAACATTTAAGCTGATGAGTTTTTCAATGATACCCGAGTGGGTATTGTATCGAAGGCCTTAGCCAGATCGAGGTAGGCTGTATGGACTGCCTTTCCCTCATCAATGGCTTTGGTGACTGTTTCGAAAAAGTCAACCAAGTTTAAAAGGCATGATCTGCCTTTGACAAAGCCAAACTGGGTTGGATCCAAAGTCTGCAAATTCCCAATGTCTTTATTTATGAGGTCCATTATGATCCTCTCCATGGCTTTGCAGATAAGGCTTGTCAAGCTAATGGGCCGGTAATTACCAGGGTCGGGTGGAGGCACCTTTGTGAAGTGGGACCACAGTTGCAGTCGCCACCCCTGGGCACGTTATCCAGAGGTAAGACTTTGATTAAACAGCTGTCCTAGCTGTGGGTTTAATTCCTCATTGAGTTCGTGGAGCACACAGCCGGGGACACCATCAGGTCCCATGGATGCTGTGTTTTTGCTTTGGAGAGAGCAGTTCTCACTTGGGCTGGAGATGTTTGGGGGCTGCAATCGTTTGGTATAGATATCTCTCCTTTGGGGAGGGGGTGAGAAGTTTGCACTGAACCTGTCAGCCAGTATGTTGGCAATGTCTGTAGGATCAGTAATCTTCACATCATTTTGAACTAGTTCTGAGCATATCTGGGAGTTTCCTCCTAGGTTTCTAACATAGCTAAAGAAGGCCTTATGATTGTCTTTTGAGTCCTTAGCTATTTTCTCGAAATTTGCTTTGGATGATTTTATGAGAGCTCTTAGTTTTTACTTATAGTGATCAAGGGTGTCTTACCTTTTAAGGATTTTGCTCTATCTTGTAGTAGCTTCCTCCTTTGTTGTAGAGTTTGTTTATGGCTGGGGTCCACCAGACTGGACGCTTGCCTTTGGTACAAAGAGTCTTTGTTTTGCTTGGGATTGCCTTATCCATGCAGTCCTGCAGGTGCTGGTAGAAGGCATTTGTAAGTGATTCAGCGGCTTGAGTACTGTTTCTCACCGCTCGGGGCCTTAAAGGAGACCACACTAGTCTTTAGAAGTGTGAAGTCGGCTTTTGGGAAGTTCTTTACTGTGGTCTTTTTTATTTCAGGTGGGGGTGGGATGAGGACCTCCAGCGAGATTAGTTTGTGATGTACCTTTATCTTCCCCCTACCTTTTTAATTTAATAAAAAGCAGGCTAATATCTGCTGTTTACTTTTGTTCAGTGTTGCAGAAAGTAATGAGCATTTAAACTCCTCAAACATGGTCATTGAATCTGCTGCATTAGGATCCCCTCCCTAATATTTGCTCACCATGCTCTCTTGACCAGAGTCAAGATCATTATATGATGAGAATTGGAATATTGATAGTCTTGTGTATACCTTTAAACAGGCATGCTTTTGTTCTAATCAAGCAGCTACAGAATGTTCTGAAAATGATAGAAATCTGGGTTGTTATCAACATATACAGTAACATCTGTTAATGATTCTTATATTACAAAAATGTGTGACACAGTAAACATTACAAGAGACTTCCTGCAGTCAGATGTTAATGTATCCTTCTGTCCAGATTATCTCATTCCTCAGTTTAGACGTATAAACTGTTATGCCATATATTAACAAGAATATACAACACAAGGACGATATTAGGTATTCATGTTTTACTTTCTCAGTGATAAAATCCTTCTTTTGTCTGATTGCAGGTGCTGCAATGGTCAGCAGAGCTCAAAGTGTTGCAGCCTTTAATGCTCCCAGTAAGTAGTTTTACCTTCTATTTCACTTTTTTAACATAGAAGTAGTTATTTATTCCATCTTTTAACAAAGAAATGATATAGATTCCCAAAACTGTAACCCAATCAAGCGAAACATGGAAAATAAGTATAAACGGCAAAAAAGGAATGTAAAATGCAACTTCTAACCAATGTTGAAAAAAAATATTTATTTATTTTACATTTGTTGACTGGGCTAGTCTAACTGGATATATGTCCATTTTCAGTAGAGGCCCAGGGAGATAAGCTCCAAGACATGATCCAATACAACAATATAAGTACAAACAACAAAAAAAATCAAATATTATAATAAAAATAGCAATTATCCTAGTAAAAAAAAATCATCAACAATGGTAATGTGTATTACAGCATAAAGGTTGTAACAGGATGTAGCACTGAGGTCAAAAGTCATAAACAGTGCAAATTGAAAGTACGGAGACATAATGCAGGTTAAGTCAGAAGTAGATAAAGGAAGTTAGATGTGTAGTGATGTTGCAATGGATTTACTTAAGAAAAGGTATATAAAGATGATAGAAATAATAAAAAAGGTAGATAAGAAAAATATAATAAGACGGAAAATGTAACAGAGGATAGTAAGCACTGGATAAGTAAGTCAATTTTGTAGAGGTAGATGACTAGTCTGGTTTGGAACAGGGGCATAGCCAGTCTTATTTGAGGAGAAGTTTAAGTCTGTTTTTAAAGAGAGATAAACAGGCTAGTGAAGAGAGGTCATTAGGGAGAAGATTCCAGGATTGACCTACAGTATTAGAGAACAGAGAATCCCTAGCTCTGTTATTAGGTTTAGAGGTGTAAACAAGAAGTTTGTGAGATGAACGTAAGGACTTCAGATTTTTATAGGGGGTGATGAGGGTAGATAAACTTGGAGTATTAGAAGGTTTATAAAGAATGTTGTGGGTAATGGTTAGTTGGTGAAATTTAATCAGGTGTTGTAGTTCTAACCATCCTAGCTGGTTTAAATTTATACAATGGTGGGTTTGGAATGGGTTGCCTGTAGCAAATCATGCAATGTTATTATAGGACATTTCCCATTTGCTGAGGTTATTCTTGGCGAGATTAGTAAAAATGGGTGAGGCATAAAGGAGTGTAGAGATCAAATTGGTGTGGGCGATAGCAGTTTTAGCAGTAGTGGAAAGGAAGGGTTTAATCCTATAGAAAGTGCCAATTTTTTATTGACAGTCTTTATAGTATTATTGATGTGGATATCGAAGTTCAGATTATTGTCGATGGTGACACCTAGTAGTTTGGTGGTAGAGTCAGGAGATATTATAGTACCATTGGTAGATGTTACAGAGAATGGAAGAGGAGAGGACGTTTGAGTAGGAGTGAAGAGGAGGAGTTTGGTTTTCTTTGGGTTCAAAAGAAGGCAATGCTGAGTGAACCATTGTTTAACTATGTTGAATACTTTTTGGGTGAGAGCGTGAAGGTCATGGGAGGATGTAGCTGAACATAATAGTGTGGAGTCAGCATATTGTATGCAAATGGCTTGTGGGATAGCTAGATGAAGGTCATTAATAAATATAGAGAAAAGAAGAGGTCCAAGTATGGACCCCTGAGGGACACCTAAGGTAATGGGTAGATGGGTGGATAAAGTATTATGCCAAAGTACTGCTTACTGTCAGGTAGGATTGGAACAATTTTATGGAAAGTGGGTCTAATGATAGAGATTTTAGGATGTTTATGAGAATCTGGTGGTTTACCATGTCAAATGCTTTAGACAGGTAGATAAATAGAGCAGAAGAAAGATTATTCAGGTTTTGGTGCCTGTTAATGTAGTCAGTAAAGGACAGGAGGACAGTGGTAGTGCTGTGTGAGGGTCTGAAACCATGTTGACAGTTGGAAAGTAAATTGTTTTCGATTACATGGTGGAGTAGTTGCTTATGGATACATTTCTCCATAATTTTAGCTAGGTGAGATAGTAAGGCAATGGGGCAATAGTTTGATATTTCAGTGGAATGTCCACCTTTATGTAGGGGGATAATATGGGAGACTTTCCATAAGGTGGGGATGTAACCTTCAGTAATAATTCTGTTGACCAGTATGGAAATAGAATAGGCTATGGCCTTGGATGAAAGCTGTAGATATTCAGATGGCAGTAGTTCTGCAGAAGGAGAGCATGGTTTCAGTTTATTCAAAAGGGTTTGAATAAATGTGGTTGTGACAGGTTTGAAATGAAAAGGGTGGGGTGGGGTTGAGGAGTATGAAGGTAATGTGAGGGTATTAGGTGATAGTTGACTAGCTAGTGTTTGGATAGCGTCTGTAAAGAAGGTATTGAAGGTATTAGCTGTATGGATGGGATTTTTCTGGTCTGTATTTTGAGGGTTTGATGTAGTGGATTGACCTGGCTGGAGTAACTGCTTAATGCTAGCCCAGAATTTCTGTGGGTTGTTGTGATTAGGTTGCTGATATTGTAAGTAGTAGTTTTGTTTATCAGAAAGTATGTCCTTTTTAGTGTCATTTCTTAGCTGTTTAAAGGTTAGTTGGTCAGCAGGGTTTTTTGTCATTCTCCATTTGGCCCAATATTTATTTCTGATGTGAATTTTGTGTTTGCTTTTGTTAGAAAGCCATGGGGCAGACTTGGCCTTAATTCTAATAGATCTGGTTGGAGCATGGTGATTAAGAATGGCAAGGAAGGTAGAATTAAAGAAATCAATGGCTTCATCGAAAGGAAGTTGTTTTAAGGGAACCCAATTGCATGCTAGTTCCATTTGGAATAGATCAGGGTTAAATTTCTTTTTAGATCTAATATGTCTGATAGAGGTTGGGGTGGGGGTGTTGGCTTTATGTCTGATGATGTAGGTAAGTGAGTGGTCACTTATATCATCAGGGAGGGTTCCAGAATTATAGTAGTGGGTATGATTGTTTGTGAAAATCCAGTCTAATATGCTTGCTTTCTTGTTAGCTTTATTTATTCTGTTGGGGGAGGTAATGGTTTGAGAGAAACCATATAGGTTTATGTGAGTGGTAGAAAGGCTACTACAATAGGAATTCCGGTCTAAATTTATGTCGCCTAGGATTATGGTTTCTTGAGGCAGGTGTTGGGATAGCCAGCAGAGGATATTTTCCAAGGTGGCTATGTTATTTCCAGGGGGCAGATACATACAGATAATATAGATTGATTTAGCATTAAGTTCAAGTTTAGAGAGGAGAATCTCAGCATTGGAGTCCAGAGGTAGATTACAGATGTAAGTGGTTAACTGAAAGCCAGATTTAAATAGAATAGAAACCCCAACACCTTTCTTAGTTACTCTGTCAACTCTTAGGGTATTACATCCAGGTGGGATAATTTCATTATCTTTTTTTTTTTTTTTCAAAACAGGTTTATTGTTTTAACATATAAGAAAAATATCATAACAATTTTATACAAGTAATTAAAAATAGGTATTACTATAATATTCAACAAAACAACTAAAGTATTTACAAAGACATCCACTACAATTAGATCAATTAATTAAACTAAAATACCATGCTATTGAAATTAAAAATTTTTTAACAAATTTTGTAAATTATCCCATACAATAAAATAAAATGTTTTTCTATTTGTTCTAGTCCTAATTGTGTTTATTTCCATATGGCACACAATATTCATAACATTTTTAAATTCATTGAACGAAGGAGGTGTATCTGAAATCCAATTTCTAGTTATTATTTTCCTAGCCACTGCTAGAATAGACCATAACAAGGGAAGCTTAACCTTTTAACACTTTGAGGTACAGGTGTGTTGAATAATATAAGAGATTTAGAAATAATGAAATTATCTGTAAAAGAGCCTGCAAAAATTCATTAATTGACTTCCAGTATTCTTTCAATTTTAAACAGTCATAAAACATATGAGCCCAGTCAGCATTAATTTCTACATTACATCTCTTACATAGATTATCTTTATTATTTATTTTATTCATCATCAAAGGTGTATAAAAAGATCTATGTAAAATTTCCATGTATAAAGTCTCCAGACAATGGAAGGCGTAGTTCTATAAGCAGATTCAATATATATTGTTTATTTTGTTGATTTGGTGGGTCCCCATTAATAGAAGTGAAATAATTCCAGTATGAATCTACACTGTAAAAGTTTCTTGTCTGATAACTTTATGTATGTATGAAAGTTTACCTTTATCAGAAACTTTATGTTGTAAATTTAATATCAAGTAATCAATCAGTGTTGGAATAGATTCTTTAACAGTTATAGACATTAAATCTATTTTATTAATGAGATGTTGTCTAAAGGTCTGAACCTCTAACCAGCAAGTTTCTCTTAGATCAAATTCTTGTTTTAAGAAATCTAAATTTTTAACTTTATTATCAGATATCAACTGATACCAATACTTTAGATCATTATCTATAGCTAAATGAGTTCCTTCAGAAGTAGATGACAAAAGCATACCCTGAGTATACATTATAGGAAATACAATAAAATTCCATTCCCTATACTTAGGGTGCATGAATATAAAGTTACGATAACTAATAATAATATTTAATGGGTAACAAACCATATGTTTAGGTGTAATAGGTGAAGTACAAAATTCCTTTAGTAACCATAACATGGAGTTATTTACAATCATATTTTTATGTGCTAAGGAGATTTTCATGAAGTGCATACTAATTAGCTCCCAATAATCTTTCCATTTTGTGACATATGACTGATCTATTAATAAAGTAATACTTTTACAATAGAAGAGATAGTATATAAATTAAAGTCTGGAAAAGAAATACCCCCTTGAGACCAGCTATTAGTATGTTTCTTTAATGCAATCCTAGGCCTATTAGGTGCCCATAGAAAATTTAACATTAGTGTGTTCAGTTTCTTGATAAGTATTTTTGTAGGTGGAAGGATTATTGATTGTATTAAGTATAAAATCTTGGGGAATATTATCATTTTAATAATTGTAAGTCTCTCCTCCATAGTAAAAAACATATTATTCCAGGTATTAAAAAGATTTTTGTATATTAAGAAAACAGGTATTATAATTATTATATATAATAGATTTAATATCTTTAGATAGTATTATACCTAAATAAGTTATCTGACCTGAATTGGGTACATATTTAGTAAAATCACTAATGAGAATATTTTTTCGTGTGTATATATAGGTAGTATTTTAGTTTTTTCTTCATTGAATATTAAACCAGAAATACTTTTAAAATTCATCATGTTATCAAATAGAGACTGTATAGAAGAATTAGATCCTGCTGATATAATTAGAACATCATCTGCAAAAAGTTGAATTTTGGATGTTGTATTTTCATCTATTTCAAAACCCTCTATGTCAGTACTGTTTCTGAACAAATTAGCCCGAGGCTCCATTACTAAAGTGAATAACAGTGGAGAAAGTGGACATCCTTGTTTTGTACCTTTAAGAATGGGTATTTTTTGTGAAACATATGTTCCTACCTTAATATAAGCCAACGTTCCTTTGTATAAATGTTCAATTAGATTTACAAATGCATCTGAGAAGTTTGTGCACTTCATTAAGGTAAACAGATAGTCCCAACTTACTGAATCAAATGCTGAACTTATATCAAGACTAATAAGTGTTAAATCTTTCTTTTTCCTATTTGCAAAATCTATTAATGTTAAAGTTCTTCTTATATTATCAAAAGTATTTCTATTTACAATGAAGCCTGTCTGATCTATATCTATAATGCGGAATGATTGTCTTCAATCTATCAGCAAAGATACTCATAAACATTTTATAATCAACATTAAGTAATGAGATGGGCCGATATGAAGAACATCTAGTTGGATCTTTATTAGATTTTAAAATTGGCAAAATAAATGTATATTGCCAAGATGGGGGGGGGGGTTATTAACTCAGTTTGGGCCAAAATAAAAACCTTATGTATTAATGAATATGTATTTTAGAAAGGATTTTATATATCTCTGGTATAATACCATCATTACCCGGTGCTTTGTTTGATTTAAGCTTATTTATTTGTGTAATAACTTCTGTATATGAAATACTCTTGTCCAATAGTTTAATCTGTTGTTTATTAAGCTTTTTATTCATATTTGTGGTTATAAACTCCTTTATTTTATCTTTAGGTTCCATGTTAATATTATTATGGTTAATTTTGTGAAAGTGATTTCTAAATTCATCTAGTATTTCTGGTATACTAGAAACATTCTTCTTTTCCTTAGAGAAAAGATTTCTTTGATATGGTTTTGTTTATTCAACCTTTTGTTTTATTTTAAGTCTATGTAAGTATTTGGGGCTTATTGAATAAGACAAAAACTTGTATTTCTCTAAAGTTATTTTAACTTTATGAGTTAAAATTTCTTTGTATTTCTCATTTAGTTTGTTTATTTCTTCAATAATTTTCTTGTCCATAATATTTTCTTTATTATTATGTTTATAAGAGTCTAATTTACTTTGAATATCTAACAATTCCTTATCCCAAGATTTCCTTTTATTATTATACCATCTGATACTTTGTCCATATAGATATGATTTTAAGGCATCCCAAACATAAACAATGGAGACTTCAGGAGTATTATTTTATGTCTAAAAAATGTTTTACTTCTGAAAGTATATATTCTTTATAGTCTTTTTGTTGAGTTAAGTATGCTGGTATCCTTTTGATCTGAACATTATGAGTATTTTTTATCATGAATTCAAAAACAATTGAATTATGATCAGATATAGGACATGAAATGATTTTGGAATTAATTAAATCTGTTACCATCTGGTTAGAAATAAAGACCCTATCTATTTTTGAATAAGTTTTGTATCTGTTAGAAAAAGGTGTATGGTAATGATTTTGAATCTATCTGATTATTAATATCATTCAAATGATAAGAATTAGCAAAATCATTTAAATGTTTTGCATTAGATGCT
>NC_056732.1:1731860853-1731878153 GCF_019279795.1 Protopterus annectens
GATGCCCGAGTGGGGTATTGTGTCAAATGCCTTTGCAAGGTCTAGATAGACTGTGTGGACTATCTTCCCTTCATCTATGGCTTTGGTGATGGTTTCAAAGAAGTCAACCAGGTTCAAAAGGCAGGATCTGCCCTTGACAAAGCCAAACTGGGTAGGGTCTAGTGTCTGTAGGTCCCCAATGTCTTTGTTTATGAGCTCCATGATGATCCTCTCCATAGCCTTGCAGACTAAGCTAGTCAGGCTTATGGGGCAATAGTTTCCAGGGTCCGAAGAGGCTCCACCTTTGTGGAGTAGGACCACTGTTGCTGTACGCCATTCTGTGGGCACATATCCTGTAGTGAGGCTGAGATTGTATAGCTGTTTTATTTGAGGGATTAGTTCCTTTTGTAGTTCATGTAGGACGCGACCTGGGACACCATCTCGTCCCATGGAAGCATTGTTTTTTGCTTTGGAGAGGGCAGCCTTCACCTGAGCATCTGAGATGTTTGGGAGGAAGCCTTCTGCTGGGATAGATACTTGCTCTTTTGGGGGGGAGGGGGTGGAGAAGTTTGCACTGAACCTGTCTGCCAGGATATTGGCGATGTATGTGTGTTCAGTGTATTTTTTGTCATTTAGAATCAAATCAGAACATCTCTGCGAGTTGCATCCCAGGTTTCTAACATAACTGAAAAAAGCCTTATGATTGTCTTTGGTGTCCTGTGCAATTTTTCTCTCGAAGCTGGCCTTGGAGGATTTTATGAGGGATCGTAATTTTTTGCTAGTACTGATCAGAGATGCCTTCCCTATTAGGGATTTTGCTCTATCATGTAGTAGCTTCCTCCTTCTGTTGTACAGTTTATTTATGCCAGGGGTCCACCAGACTGGATGCCTGCCTTTGGATGATTGGGTCTTGGTTTTGTTTGGGATAGCATGATCCATGCATTCCTGGAGATGTCCGTAGAATGCATTTATATAGGATTCTGCAGTTTGGGCTGTAGTTTCCACTGGCCCTGGGGCCTTGAAGGATTCCACTTCAGTTTTGAGAAGTGAGAAGTTCACTTTTGAGAAGTTTTTCACTGTGGTTTTCTGGGCTGGGGGTGGGGTCAGGATGTGGACATCCAGTGAAATTAATTTATGGTCTGATCTTACCAATGAGGGATATACTTCTGGTGTGGAGCATAGAGTCCCCATGTTGGTAATGATCAGGTCTAGTATGTTGTCCCCTCTTGTGGGAGTGGTGACTAGTTGTTCCATAGCATTTGAATTTATAATTTTCAGGAATCTTTGGGCTAAGGTGCTGGGGCTTGAGTAGTGCTCCCAGTCAATGTTTGGGTAGTTGAAGTTACCCAATATAATGGTGTTCGGAGAGATCTTCATGTTCTCCAATGTTTTCAGGAAGGCCGAATGGGATTCCTGACTTTGAGGGGGTGGTCTGTAGGATGCTATAAACTGAAATGCAGCCTTGCCCACTGTTAGTTGCACATGGATGGTCTCCGCTACTTCGTGCAATGCCACTAACCTGGAGGTGTGGATATCCTTGATAAATATGGAAACTCCCCCTCCTTTTGTGGTTCGGTCCGGGTTTTGGGGCCGAAAAGCATGATACGAGGTATAGTCTGGTAGTGCTGGGGTGCTCTCTGGAGCCTTGAACCCAGTTTCTGTCACTGCACAGATATCTATGTTCTCCATACTGAGGAGAGCTTCGAGTGAGTGCATCTTGAGGTTAAGACTTCTGGCGTTTAGCAGCATTACCCTTAGTTTCTTGTTCCTTGTGCTGTCTATGAGGGGGTGGTTTGACTTTTGAGCCTTGCCTAAAAAAGGCACTATGGGGGTGGCAAAAGCCTTTGCCAATATCCGAAAGCCCAATGGTGACAGGTGCAAGCCGTCCCTAGTGAAGCAACGTGGCTTGTCGAGCATGTCATCCCAGGCTGACAGACACTGGATCCCCTTTGAATGACACCAAAATTTTAGACATTTGTTAAAATCGATCATTTTGTCTTTGTACTGTGGCATCATTCTAGGTGAAGGTAAGATGCTGCTCAAGGTCAGAGTCATACCAGCCTGGGCTACATGATCAGAGAGCTCCTCTATGTCTCTTTTCATGTAGTCCAGGGAGGTACGTCTCAGGTCATTCACACCAGCAGAGTGATATTAGGTATTCATGTTTTACTTTCTCAGTGATAAAATCCTTCTTTTTTCTGATTGCAGGTGCTGCAATGGTCAGCAGAGCTCAAAGTGTTGCAGCAGAGCTCAAAGTGTTACAGCACTCTCCAAGCACACAGACCCGTGAAGACAATTCACTTGTATAATCCTAAGCCAATGCATACACAAAATGTTCTTTAGCACTGCTTACATCCCTACCCTAATATTTTCTGCATTTATTCATGATTGAATCAATGCTCTTTACTCTGCTTCAGTGCTGGTGATATAAATATTATAGAAATACCTAAAAATATGTTAACTGGACTGTTAAATGTCTGTGTATTCCAATGTGAGGTACGTGATTATAAGACTGAAACTAGAAATATGTATTTTTTGCTAAATACTTTACTTTTTACTATTTATCTCTAATATTACACGTTTATAGAATCCGACTTTCAGAAGCTCATAGCTACTGACTACATTGTTGATCTTTGAGGATCTTTACCAGCCTAGCCCTGAATTCCATCTGTGTTTTTAGCCTTTGTAATTTAGTACCAAAGCACCTACATTTTGTGGATATCTTGCACAATCACAGTTGAGATAATCTTTTAGTATTGCATGAAAACCAATGTATAGCAAATGTGAATAACCATAACAATGGAGTATGTTATTTATATGATTCTTCCTGTCCATCATAGACAAGAATGAGAAGTCAAGAGTAAAGAGAGTTTCTAATCCGTGCATTGACAATAAAGTTGTAGGAAGTAAGTGACATGTTTAACCTCACATGGACAGGAAGTTGGCTTCAGGAAGTGGTATTCTTTATGAGTCATATCTATGCCTCATTAATAAACTATTCAAGTTGCACCAGAAGTTGTGGTCTGCAAAGGAAGTACTTGGGCCGCTATTGAAATTGAGGATGTATAGAAGGTGTGAAAGGATGAGAACACTCTGCATGTCAGACAAAGATCTCCTCTTAGCAGCCTTTAGAAGGTCAGAAGAAGAAGTACTGGGTTCTCAGGCAGTCACAGCAGCCATTTTGATTTAATCCCTTGGTTTTCTTCTTGATAAAATGCAGTGGTAACTCAGGTTAAATCTGGTATTTTGGACATGTACATGCCTTTGGGGCATTACATTCAATGATAGGCCTAGGAGTGCAGTGTAAAGCAGAATGATAACGTCCCTGGATTTGAATGTCATATTATTGCTAATCAGATGTGGTTTAAAAAATAATTTCCTCACTGCAGTCAATGCATGTTGTAAAAATGATCACTGATTGGTACCTCACAACTGGGTTAATATTCAGGACATTTTTTTTCAATGTCATAGTTGCAAAGGAAGTTTTGCTTTGCAAAGAATACATTTATGCACTTTTAGTTTTGAAGCATGGTTTGTGCACCAGCTATTTCTGCCAGGATTTACTGAAAGCTTTTGACATCTTTTGGTGTGTTCATGATGGTGCAGACTTTATAATCATTAGGAAACTTTGTTAGCTAGAAACCTTAATAATTTGCCTTGATATCTGAGAAGTGGATGACAAAAATGGGATACTGAGGACAAAGCCCTGTGGTTATGCACTAGTGAGAGGCCCGTTGGTAGTAGTAGATCCATCGACACTAACTACTTGAGTTTTATTTCTCACACAGTTTGTCAAACAAAGAGCTACATAAAGGTTTACATTTGGCTGAATGAGTTTATTAACTATGGTTGAAAAAGGGATTGTTTTGAATGCATTTCTATAGTCATGCACTGTTTTGCCCACATCCATTGCTTCTGTAACTTTTTTGAAGAGGTCTGCTAGGTTAACTTGGCAGGATCTGCCTCTGTCAAATCTAAACTGAGGTCAACAGTCTTTAGGTTCCTTGTATCTTTATATATTAATCCTATATCAATACATTTTTATTAATTTTATTTAACTATTGTTTACTGGGAAAGTTCGACTTGGAACAAAGTCAGTTTTCATCAGAGGCCAGGGGAGAAATGCTCCAGATGCATCTCTTTGTTGCTAGCATTACAGATGAGACAGGTCAGGCTTGCAGGTCTATAATTAGCTGGAAGCATTGAAGCCCCACATTTGAGCAAGGGAATGATTGTTGCTGTCCTCCATTCATCTAGGGTTAACTCTTATTTGAGTCTGATACTGAAAAACATCTGTAAGGGATCAGTCAACTCCTGCTCATGCTAAAAAGTAGGCAAACTTTAATCTTATCTGGCACCATAGATGTATTGCTCTTGGTCTCTGATATTGCTTTGAGATTGGTAACTGGGAGATGTGAGTGGGTTGCATTTGTGTGTATGTGATCTGAGAATACAGGAGGAGCGAGGGTGTGAAACTCGAGCAAAACTTATCTGCTGGTTGATTGTGTATGATCTTTCAGTCTGGAATGTGATATCATTTACTCTTAGTGTTGTACAACGGTGGACATTCTTTTTGATATTCTTAATATTATAAAATAAGATTGTGTTGTCCTGCCCTTAGCTGGTTATTTCCTTTCCTTTTTGGCTTTGGATTCTATGATCAGTGTTTAAAGTTCTTCCTAATTTTTATGGAAGGGCATTATTTTTGTTTTGTCAGAGTAATGTCACTTTTGGAGGCGATTAAAACAAAATGCAGAGGATGTAGACAGGGTATATGATACTCCATATATAGGGTGTCTGGGAACAGCACTTGTTTCATTCAAGTGTCTATCCTTAACATTCTCATCTCTAGTTTGTGCATTCACTGGAGATTTTTTTTCAGTGTTGCTTAGAAGTTGCATTTTACATTCCTTTTCTGTCTTTTATACTTGTTGTCCATGTTTCACTAGATTGGATTCTAGTTTTGGAATTCTATATCATTTCTTTGTTAAAAGATGGAATGAATAAATACTTCTGTGTCAAAGAAGTGAAACAGAAGGTAAACTACTTACTGGGAGCATTAAAGGCTGCAACACTTTGAGCTCTGCTGACCTTTGCAGCACCTGCAATGAGAAAAAGGAAGGACTTTATCATTGAGAAAGTAAAACCTGAATACCCAATATAGTCCTTGTGTTGTATATTCTTGGTAATATATGGTATAACAGTTTATACTCTTAAACTGAGGAATGAGATAATCTGGACTGAAGGATACATTAATGTCTGAGTGCAGGAAGTTTCTTGTAATGTTTACTGTGTCACTTAACATTTTTAGTACAATAAGAATCATTACCAGAAATTACTGTATATGTTGATGACAACCCACATTTTTTTCAATTTCAGAACCTTTTATTGCTGCTTGATTAGAATGAAAGCATGCCTGTTCAAAGGTATACACAAGACTATCAGTATTCCAATTCTCATTGTATATTGATATTGACTCAGGTCAGGAGAGATTTGTGAGCAAAAACTGTGGAGGGGATGATAATGCAGCAGACTCAATGACCATGTTTGTTGAGATTAAAGACTCATTACTTTCTGCAACACTGAATAAAAGAAAATATCAGAAATGAGTCTGCTTTTTATGAAAGTAAAATGGGCTGTGGAAGATAAAGGTACATTAGAGACAGTGAGAAGAAGCAGAGTGAGGAACTGAAAATACAAAGAAACCAAAAGGGTTTTATTAAGATTAACATCAAGATTACAGCATTCCATACAACAAGCGCTCTCCAAGCACACAAAGATGTGAAGACAATTCACTTGTATAATCCTAAGCCAATGCATACACAAAATGTTATTTTCACTGCTTACATCACTACCCTAATATTTTCCTCATTTAGTTATGATTGAATCAATGTTCTCCGGTTCGATTCTTGGATGGGGTGCCTTCTGTGTGGAGTCTGCATGTCCTCCCTGTGGTTGCGTGGGTTTCCTCCGGGTGCTCCGGTTTCCTCCCACATCCCAAAGACATGCTGTAGGTGGATTGGACACTCCAAATTGGCCCTAGGTGTGAGTGTGTGTGTGCCTTCTGTGGAAGGTTGGGCGCCAGGCTGGCACCTCGGCACCATAAAAACTCCACTGCCAGTCATGAGTGGACAGGTGATCCACTGTGGCAACCACTAACCGGGAAAAAGCAGAAAGAAGAAGAAGAAAAAGAAGATTCATGATTGAATCAATGCTCTTTACTCTGCTTCAGTGCTGGTGATATAAATATTATAGAAATACCTAAAAATATATGTTAACTGGACTGTTAAATGTCTGTGTATTCCAATGTGTGGTACGTGATTATAAGACTAAAGCTAGAAATATGTATTTTTTCTAAATACTTTGCTTTATACTGTTTATCTCTAATACTACATATGTTTATAGAAACTGAGTTTCAGAAGTTCATAGATACTTACTATGTTCTTTATCTATGAGGATCTTTAACAGCCTAGCCCCGAATGTCCTCTGTGTTTCTAAGCTTAGCAATTTAGTAGCAAAGCACCTACATTTTGTGGTTATCTTGCTTAATCACAGTTGAGATAATCTTTAGTATTGTGTGAAAATCCATGTATAGCAAATGTGAATAACTGTAACTGTGTATTATGTTATTTACATGTGTCTTCCTGTCCATCTTAGACAAGAATGAGAAATCAAGAGTAAAGGGACAGTTTCTAATCTGTGCATTGACAATAAACTTGTAGAAAGTAAGCGACATGCTTAACCTCACATGGACAGGAAGTTGGCTCCAGGGAAGTGGTATTCTTTATGAGACATATCTATGTCTCATTAATGTTCTATTGAAGTTGCAGTAGAAGTTGTGGTCTGCAATGTGAGACTTGTGCCGGTATTGAAATAGTGGATGTGCAGAAGGTGTGAAAGGATGGGGACACTCTGTATGTCAGACAGAGATCTACACTTAGCAGCCTTTAGGAACTAAAAAAATGAAGGTCTGGCTTTTCAGGCAGTCACAGCAGCTGTTATGATTTAATCCCTTGGTTTTCTTCTTGATAAAATGCAGTGGTAACTCAGGATAAATCTGGTATTTTGGACATGTACATGCATATGGCGCATTACATTCAATAATGGACCTATGAGTGCAGTATAAAGCAGAATGATAACATCCCTGGATTTGAATGTCATATTATTGGTAATCAGTTGTGGTTTAAAAAAGAATTTCCTCACAGCAGCGGATGTATGTTGTAAAAATGACCACTGATTTGTCCCTCACAACTGGGTTAATATTCCAGAGATTTTTCTTTCAACGTAATAGTTGCAAAGGAAGTTTTTCTTTGCAAAGAATACATTTATGCACCTTTAGTTTTGAAGCATGGTTTTTATACCAGCTATTTGTACCATGATTTCCCGAGTGCTCTTGATGTCTTTCATAGTATTGACGATGGCACAGACTTTACAGTCAGTTGGAAACTCAGTTAGCCAGAACCCTTGATAATTTGCTTTGATATCTGAGAATTGGATGCCAAAAAGGGGATACCAAGGACAAATCCCTGTAGTTATGCACTAGTGAGAGGCCCTTGAGGGAAAAGGATCCACCCACCCTTACACCTTGTGTTTTATTTGGCACACAGTTTGTCATTCAAAGAGTTATATAAAGATTAACATTTAGCTGACTGAGTTTATTAACTATGGCTGAAAAGGGGATGGTGTTGAATAGGTTCATAGGTTCATAGGTAGGTACTAGGCTATCGGCCCTAGGGCCCATACAAGCCTAGCCAAAAAATGTACCCTGGCTTTCGCCACCCAAGAATATTATTTTCCTGTGCCCCTGTCGAGCAGAGCCACAGAAGTGATCCCCGGGAAGAATTTCCCATTTCCCATCCAATCATCAAGATTTTTCTTGAAGAGTGCTAATGAGGAGCTCTGTTTGACATAGATAGGTAGTCTGTTCCAGAGTATGGGAAGTCTCTGGGACAGGAATCTATCCCTCCAGCATGTTCTGTTTATTGTGGTGACAAGGTTAAGGTCCCTAGAACGTGTAGCTTGGAGGGATTGGGATTTCTTTAAGTGGAGCATGTCCAACAGCTCTGGGTTTGACATAGCTTTGTATGTTAGGCAGAGATAGCCCCTGAGTAGGCAATATCCGATGGAGTAAAGCTGTAGTTTTTTGAGGCGGTCTGCATAGGGCATCTGTTTGAGGCCAGTAATCATCTTTGTGAGGTATTTCTGTGGTCTTTCCAGTTGTTGTAGATGTCTTGTGAGGTACATACCAAAAGGGGCATTGTACTCTATAATGGGTCTAATGAGTGATGAGTAGAGGGGAACAATGACCTCTTTTTTTCTGGATGAGAATCCTTTTGTGATGAGATGAGCCACATAGAAGGATTTCCTGACCACTGTGGTGATGTGATTATCAAAGGAGAGACTACTGTCCACCTGTGTCCCAAGGTCTCTTATCACATTTTCGGCATTAAGTAGACGACCAGCTATGTGGTAGGTCATGGGTACAGAGTTTTTACCAAAGGGGATGACAATACACTTTTTGGCATTGAGCTTCAGGCCATGGCTTTGACACCAGGTATCTGTCTCAGTGAGGCCCTTTTGTAGTTTGTCCACATCGTTAGGAGTTTCGATTATGGCTCCTAGTTTGCAGTCATCTGCAAACTTTGTTAGCCAAAGACCTGTGTTGGCCTGCACTTCAGAGAAGTAGATATCAACAGGAGAGGACCCAGGACTGAACCCTGTGGTACTCCACTTGTCACTGGTCTGATGTCGGATTTGGAATCCGCTAATTTCACAGTGTGGGTTCTGTCCGTGAGCCAGTTGGCAACCCATCTTGTGACATAGGGATTTATACCTAGTTTAGTGGGCTTATCTATAATTCCAGACTGGGGGATGGTGTCGAAAGCCTTGGCGAGATCTAGATAAGCTGTGTGAACCATTTTACCCTCATCTATGGCTTTGGTGACTGCTTCAAAGAAGTAAATCAGGTTTAGGAGACATGATCTGCCTTTTACAAATCCAAACTGAGTAGGGTCCAGAGTTTGGAGATTACCAATGTCTTTGTTTATGAGTTCCACGATGATACGGTCCATGGCCTTGCAGACCAGGCTCATCAGGCTAATGGGGCAGTAGTTCCCGGTGTCCGTCGTGGCTCCCCCTTTGTGGAGTTGGATAACTGTAGCGGTACGCCATTCAGTGGGTACAAAGCCTGAGGTGAGGCTATGATTGAACATGGTACTTAGGTAGTCATTCACTGTTTTGCCCTCATCCAATGCTTCTGTAACTTTTTTGAAGAGTTCTGCCTTTGACAAATGTAAACTGAGGTCAACAGTCTTTAGGTTCCTTATATTATTGTATATTAATCCTATATTGATACCTTTTTATTTTATTTAGCATTTGTTTACTGAGAAAGTCTGACTTGTAATAAAACTAATTTTCAGTGAGGCCCAAGAAGAAATGCTCCAGATGCATGTTCTTGTTCCTAGCATTACAGATGAGACTGGTCAGACTTGCAGGTCTATGATTAGCTGGAAGCATTGAAGTCCCACATTTCAGCACTGGAATGAATATGGCTTTCCTCCATTCATCTAGTGTGAGATCTTTTAAGAGTCTGATACTGAAAGACATGTCTAAGGGATCAGTCAGCTCATGCTCATGCTAAAAAGTAAGCAAACTTTAATCTTATCTGGCACCATAGATGTATTGCTCTTGGTCTCTGATAGTGCTTTGAGATTCGTAACTGAAGACGTGACTGGGTTGCATTTGTATGTATGTGATCTGAGAATACAGTTGGTGTGAGGATTTGAAGCGTGAGCAAAATTTATTTGCTTGTTGATTGTGTATGATCTCTCAGTCTGGAATGTGATATCATTTACTTTTAACACTGGACAATGCTGGACATTCTTTTTGATATTCTTGATATTATAAAATAAAACTGTGTTGTCCTGCCCTATTTTCTTTCATTTTTGGCTTTGGATTCTATGATCAGTGCTTCAAGTTCTTCCTAACTTCTTGGAAACCAATTATTTTTGTTTTGTCAGAATAATGTCTCTTTGGGAGTTCATTAAAACAAAATGAAGAGGATATAGAGAGGATATACGATACTCCATATATAGGGTTACTGGGAACAGCACTTGTGTCATTCAAGTGTCTATCCTTGATATTATCATCTCTAGTTTGTGCATCCACTGGAGATTTTTTTTCAACGTTGGTTAGAAGTTGTATCAAACATTTCTTTTCTTTCTTTTATACTTGTTGTCCATGTTTCGCTAGATTGGGTTCCAGTTTTGGAAATCTATATCATTTCTTTGTTAAAAGATGGAATGGATAAATACTTCTATGTCAAAGAAGTGAAACAGAAGGTAAAACTACTTACTGGGAGCATTAAAGGCTGCAACACTTTGAGCTCTGCTGACCATTGCAGCACCTGCAATCAGAAAAAAGAAGGATTTTATCACTGAGAAAGTAAAACATGAATACCTAATATCATCCTTGTGTTGTATATTCTTGGTAATATATGGTATAACAGTTTATATGCCTAAACTGAGGAATGAGATAATCTGGACAGAAGGGTACATTAACATCTGACTGCAGGAAGTTTCCTGTAATGTTTACTGTGTACACAACATTTTTGTAAGATAAGAATCAATCCAGCCCAGTGACCTGTAGCTTATGGGCCGTTTTGTGTCATAGTTCCTGTGTTGCTCATATCCTTATTTGGATAGGAGGAAGGTTCTTTGTTCACCAGTGAGAGTGGGGAGCTCTGAGCAGCCTATCTGTCCCTGTAGGAGTGGTTCCAGCCCAGTGACCTGTAGCTTATGGGCCGCTTTGGGCCATTTCCTATCTCTTTCTAACCCCCTGCTTTAAAGCCAGCTTTAGCGCACTTTTGCGCTTGTAATTTAAAGTTTGTCCTGTTTTTTGTATTTACCTGTTGAGGCTACACACTCAAGTACGCTAGCCCATGTCACATATTTACTGCATTTTCCTGATATTTGTTGAAAAAAAGAAAAACAAACAAAAAAGTTATCCTTGTTTCCCGTCTTTCCTAACCTAGAGTAGTCCAAATACAGGCTTTGCTGTATTCTGGAATTTTGGAAAGTTCCTGTGTTGCCATTTCCTTTCTTGGATTAAGGGAGGCTTCTTTGTTCACCAGTGGCAGTGGGGAGCTTAGAGCAGCCTATCTATCCCTGGAGGAGTGTTCCCAGCACAAGAATCTGGTAGTCTATTGGCCATTTAGGGCCACTTTCTAGCTCTTTCAAATCCCCCTGTATAAAAACCGCTTTGGCGAGGTTTTTGCACTTGTTACTACTCAGCCAAGCTCCTCGTGATCCTGCAGAGTGGTGCTAGCAGCAGAGAGGCTAAAAGAGCTTCTGCTAACCTGATAAAAGTGTTTTTTCCTGCTAATACCTGGGTGACTGTCCGATCTAGCTAAACTGCAAATATTTCTGCTTCTTGAACTGTTTTAAACTGTTTAAGGTTGTTTTTGCACCTGCACTTTTAAAGTTTGTCCTGTTTGTTGCATTTACCTGTTGAGGCTACACACTCAAGTGCTCTAGCCTGTGTTAAATATTTACTGCATTTTCCTGCTGTTTGTTGCAAAAAAAAAAACAAAAAAAAACAAATAAATGATCCTTGTTTCCCGTCTTTCCTAACCTAGAGTAGTCCAAATACAGGCTTTGCTGTATTCTGAACTTTTGGAAAGTTCCTGTGTTGCCATTTCCTTTCTTGGATTAAGGGAGGCTTCTTTGTTCACCAGTGGCAGTGGGGAGCTTAGAGCAGCCTATCTATCCCTGGAGGAGTGTTTCCAGCACAAGAATCTGGTAGTCTATTGGCCATTTTGGGCCACTTTCTAGCTCTTTCAAATCCCCCTGTATAAAACCCACTTTGGCGAGGGTTTTGCACTTGTTACTACTCACCCAAGCTCCTTGTCGTCCTGCAGAGTGGAGCTAGCAGCAGAGAGGCTAAAAGAGCGACTGCTAACCCGATAAAAGTGTTTTTTCCTGCTACTACCTGGGCGACTGCCCGATCTAGCTAAACAGCAAATATTTCTGCTTCTTGAACTGTTTTAAACTGTCTAAAGTTGTTTTGCACCTGCACTTTTAAAGTTTGTCCTGTTTGTTGCATTTACTTGTTGAGGCTACACACTCAGGTGCGCAAGCCTGTGTTACATATTTATTGCAATTTCCTGCTGTTTGTTGCAAAAAAGAATAAAATAAGTTATCCTTGTTTCCCATCTTTCCTGACCTAGAGTAGTCCAAATACAGGCTTTGCTGTATTCTGGACTTTTGGAAAGTTCCTGTGTTGCCATTTCCTTTCTTGGATAGAGGGAGGCTTCTTTGTTCACCAGTGGCAGTGGGGAGCTTGGAGCAGCCTATCTGTCCCTGGAGGAGTGTTCCCAGCACAGAAATCTGGTAGTCTGTTGGCTGTTTTGGGCCAATTTCTAGCTCTTTCAAGTCCTCCTGTATAAAACCCGCTGTAGCGCAGCTTTGCGTGATTTTGTGCATAGTGCGGCATCGAGCAGCGCCGCTTATTTGGGTTTGAGCCTTGGAACTGATCTAGTTCTCATAATAAACACCCTATTCCTATGCTAAAGCCTAGCACTTGCTCAATAAAGCAATTATATAAGTCAGCACTAAAAAAATAAAAGCACTACACCCTCACAAACTCCCCTTGAGTAACTTGTTCCCCATTGGCCCTTTTTTTCAATTATAAAGGAATTCCCAATACTATTCTAGCATGTCCAAAGGTCAGTTGTCAATCTCCTCTCCGGTCCAGCTGGTGAACCTGGGAATCTTGAGGCAATGTTACAACTGCCTAATGTACACAGACAACCCTCTCCTCCTTCCAACAAATTCCAACACATGTGAGAGATGCAACCATATAGCCAAACTGGAGGCTACGCTCTCTCAACTCAGTACTGGCGTAACCAGTCAGGAGGAGAAGGAAACCACACTCACTACAATTCCAGTCTCACATAGACCTACCACAAAAGCAAACCAAACACATAAACACACAAAAACATACTTGGAGGCTCTAAATAAAAATCTGCCTAAGCAGCAGAGACCTCCAAAGCAGACACCCAAGCAACCGCTACCCAAAAACAAAACACGTGCAACACATAGCTCACAAAGCCAGTGTGCCGAACAGTCACAGCCCTTAAGGCTAAACAACACACTTGATACACTTGTAATAGGTGACTCTATCATCAGGCACACTGACGTCCCGCTCACCAGGCTAAACAAGGAGAAGGCTATGGTGAGCTGCCTATCGGACGCTAGGATCCGCCACATAACACAAGCACTCAGGTAACTCCAAGGCAAGTACAAATATGACTCAGTCATTGTCCATGCTGGTGTGAATGACCTGAGACGTACCTCACTGGACTACATGAAAAGAGACATAGAGGAGCTCTCTAAGCATGTAGCCCAGGCCGGTTTGACCCTGACCTTGAGTAGCATCTTACCCTCACCAAGAATGATGCCACAGTATGAAGACAAGATTATCAATTTCAACAATTGGCTTAAGTATTGGTGTCATTCAAAGGGGATCCAATGCCTGTCAGCCTGGGATGACATGCTCGACAAGCCACGATGCTTTGCTAGGGATGGCTTGCACCTGTCACCCCTGGGCTTTCGGATATTTGCAAAGGCTCTTGCTACCCCCATAGTGCCTTTTTTAGGCAAGGCTCAAAAGACAAACAAACCTCCATAGGTATCACAAGGGATAAGAAACTAAGAGTAATGCTACTCAACACCAGAAGTCTAAACCTCAAGATGCACGCACTCGAAACTCTCCTTAGCATGGAGAACATCGATATCTGTGCAGTAACAGAAACCTGGTTCAAGGCTCTTGAGAGCACCCCAGCACTACCAGGTTATATCTCATACCATGCTTTTCGTCCCCAAAACTTGGACCGAACCACAAAAGGAGGGGGAGTATCAATATTCGTCAAAGATACCCACACCTCCAGGTTGGTGGCACAGCACGAAGCATCAGAGACTATCCATGTGCAACTAACAGTGGGTAAAACTGCCTTCCAGTTTATAGCCTGCTACAGACCACCCTCCCAAACCCAGGAACCCCACTCGGCCTTCCTGAGAACACTGGAAAATATGAAGGTCTCTCCAAACACCATTATATTGGGTGACTTCAACTACCCAACCTCAGACTGGGAGCATTACTCTAGCTCCAACACCCTAGCCCAAAGGTTCCTAGAATTTATAAACTCAAATGCTATGGAACAACTTGTTACCACTCCCACAAGAGGGGAAAACATACTGGACCTGATCATCACCAACATGGGGACACTATGCTCCAGACCAGAAGTGTATCCCTCACTGGTAAGATCAGACCATAAACTAATCTCACTGGATATTCACATCCTGACCCCACCCCATTCCCAGAAAACCACAGTGAAAAACTTCTCTAAAGCAAATTTCACACTCCTCAAAACCGAGGTGGAATCCTTCAAAGCCCCCGGGCCTGTGGATAATACGGCCCAGACCACAAAATCCTTTATAAACGCATTCTATGAACACCTTCAGGAATGCATGGATCATGCAATCCCAAATAAAACCAAGACCCAATCCTCCAAAGGCAGACATCCTGTCTGGTGGACCCCAGCCATAAACAAACTATACAATAGAAGGAGGAAGCTACTACATGACAGAGCAAAATCCCAAAAGGGAAGGCATCTCTGATCAGTATTAGCAAAAAACTATGGGCACTCATAAAATCGTCTAAGGTCAGCTTCGAGAGAAAAATTGCACAGGACACTAAGGATAATCACAAGGCTTTCTTTAGTTATGTTAGGAACCTGGGTGGGAATTCCCAGATATGCTCAGAATTAGTCCAAAATGACAAAAAATACACCGAACCTACAGACATTGCCAACATCCTAGCTGACAGGTTCAGTGCAAACTTCTCCCCCCCTCCCCACCAAAAGGGCTAATATCTATCCCAGCAGAGCGCTGCCCCCCCTGACATCTCAGATGCTCAGGTAAGAGCTGCCCTCTCCAAAGCAAGAAACACAGCATCAATGGGACCAAACGGTGTCCCAGGCGGCGTCCTACATGAACTCCAAGAAGAGCTAAACCCAAACCTAAAACTACTGTTCACTCTCAGCCTTACTACAGGATATGTACCCAAAGAGTGGCGTACAGCAACAGTGGTCCCTCTCCACAAAGGTGGTGCCTCAATGGATCCTGGAAACTATCGCCCCATAAGTCTCACTAGCTTGTCTGCAAAGCTATGGAAAGGATCATCATGGACCTTATAAATAAAGATATTGGGGACCTACAGACACTGGATCCTACCCAGTTCGGCTTTGTTAAGGGCAGATCCTGCCTCTTAAACCTGGTTGATTTCTTTGAAACAGTCACCAAGGCCATTGACAAGGGGAAGGTGGTCCACACAGCCTACCTGGACCTCACAAAAGCCTTCGATACAATACCCCACTCGGGCATTATAGATAAGCTTACCAGCTTAAATATAAACCCCTATGTAACTAGATGTGTTGCAAACTGGCTCAAGGACAGAACCCACATGGTTAGAATAGCTGGAGCCATGTCAGACTCCAAACCAGTTACAAGTGGCGTCCCACAAGGCTCAGTCTTGGGACCTCTCTTGTTCGGTATATATTTCTCAGAGGTACAGGCCAACATGGAAGGACTGTGGCTGACCAAGTTCGCAGATGACTGCAAACTGGGCGCCATAATAGACTCTCCAGCCGACACAAGCATCCTCCAAAAGGGCCTCATAGAAACAACTGGTGCCAGAGCCATGGCCTCAAGCTAAATGCCAAAAAGTGTATAGTCATCCCCTTTGGCAAAAACAAAGTGCTCACAAATTACCACATAGGTGGTAATCCATTAAGTACAGAAGAAGTAATTAGGGACCTGGGGACCCAAGTTGTTAGCAATCTCTCATTTGACAACCACGTGGCCAAAGTGGTTAGAAAAACATTTTATATAGCCCACCCAATCATGAAGGGATTCACATCTAGATCAGGGGAGGTCATCGTGCCTCTTTACTCATCCCTCATCAGGCCCATAATTGAGTACAATGCCCCTTTTGGGATGTACCTTACCAGACACCTGCAGCAACTGGAAAGACCCCAAAAGTACCTCACCAAGAGGATCAAGGGGCTCAAACAGATGCTGTATGCTGCCCGGTTAAAGAAACTCCAGCTCTACTCAGTGGCATACCGCCTGCTCAGAGGCGATCTGTTCCTGACGTATAAAGCCATGTCCAACCCGGAATTAATGGACATGCTGCACCTCAGAAAATCCAAATCCCATCGAGATACGTGCTTGAGGGACTTATACCTCAGCACTGAAATAAATAGGACATGCTGGTGGGACAGATTCATAACCCAGAGGCTCCCTTCACTCTGGAATAAAATCCCAGTCCAGGTTAGGCAGAGTCCCTCATTGACTCTCTTCAAGAGGAATCTTGATGAGTGGATGGGAGATCGTAGGTTTACCCCGGGTATCACTTCTGTGTCACTGTTAGACAGAGGCAGAGTATACTAACCTCGAAAAAGGGCATAGCAAAATTAATTTAAAATGGGTGGCAAAAGCCATACACACTCTGGCTAGGCTTGTAAATGCCCTAGGGCAGATAGCCTAGTATGAACCTATGAGCCTATGAACCAGAAGTTACTGTAAATGTTGATAACAACACAGATTTCTATCATTTTTACAACCTTCTGTAGCTGCTTGATTAGAATGAAAGCATGCCTGTTCAAAGGTATACACAAGACTATCAGTATTCCAATTCTCATTGTATATTGATATTGACTCAGGTCAGGAGAGATATGTGAGCAAAAACTATTGAGGGGATGATAATGCAGCAGACTCAATAACCATGTTTGTTGAGATTAAAGGCTCATTACTTTCTGCAACACTGAACAAAAGTAAATATCAGAAATGAGTCTGCTTTTTATGAAAGTAAAATGGGCTGTGGAAGATAAAGGTACATTAGAAACAGTGAGAAGAAGCAGAGTGAGGAACTGAAAGTAAAAAGACACAAAAAGAGTTTTATTAAGATTAACTTCAAGATTGCAGCATGCCATACAACAAGCACTCTCCAAGCACACAAAGACGTGAAGACAATTCACTTGTATAATCCTAAGCCAATGCATACACAAAATGTTCTTTAGCACTGCTTACATCCCTGCCCTAATATTTTCTGCATTTATTCATGATTGAATCAATGCTCTTTACCTTTAGTGATGGTGATAATAAATATTATAGAAATACCTAAAAAATATGTTTAACCGGACTGTTAAATGTCTGTGTATTCCAATGTGAAAAGTAAATACTATTTACTATTATTTAAAT
>NC_056732.1:1731878653-1731958933 GCF_019279795.1 Protopterus annectens
AATTTTTCTGCATGTCTTCAAGCAATTCTTTGCATTCAAAGAGAAGATTGATTGTCTCTTGTTATTTTCATGACATAAAAGTGTCATTACTTAATTGATTTTAGAGAGGGATTGTCTCTTCCTGTTGTATGAAAGCACAGCTTTGAAGTTCTGTCAAAAGAGTTTTGGTTGCAATTCCATGCGGTTTTGCTTTTTACATAACTGAGTAGGCTTACGCAATTTTTATAAATCAGTCATCTAACAAAAGCATATTAACCCATTCACTAGTGTTGATATCCAGTCCTTATTGATATAAAATTACTGTGTACAGTGGGGTTAAACTCTTTTTTCTGCATGTCTTCAATGCAGGCCTATCCACTTCAAAAGAGAAGCCATTATTGCTCTGTCTATCCCACTGACATAGAGAAAGGTCAGTGCTGTTCTAACATGTTGTAGGGAAGGTTCAGTGCTGTTCTATGTATCACTATGTTTGTAGTGAGAGGCCATTATTGCTCTGTCTATCCCACTGACATAGAGAAAGGTCAGTGCTGTTCTAACATGTTGTAGGGAAGGTTCAGTGCTGTTCTATGTATCACTGTGTTGTAGTGAGAGGCCATTATTGCTCTGTCTATCCCACTGACATAGAGAAAGGTCAGTGCTGTTCTAACATGTTGTAGGGAAGGTTCAGTGCTGTTCTTTCTATCACTATGTTTGTAGTGAGAGGCCATTATTAAAGTGTGTAATCCAGTGATGTAGACAAAGGTTAGTACTGTTCTGACTAACATGATGAAAGGTCACTAAGGTTCGATCTTAGGCTATAATGTAGGAAAAAGTCAATACTGTTCCATCTAATAATGCAATATAGTAGAAAGGTTCTGTTCTGTATAACTCTGTGACATAGGTAAAGGTCAGCACTTTTCTGTCTAACACTGAGATGTAGTGAGAGGTCAGGACTGCTCTGACTTAGTCTCTGTTTTAGTGAAAGTCACTACAGTTCTTTCTGACAGTGTGGAAATCTCATTAGTGTTCTAACACTGTACTGTTCTGAGAAGTTAGTTCTGATCTGATTTAGGCTGTGTTTTAATGAAAGTTCAGTGATTTCTAACACTGTGTCGTACACAAAGGTTGGTAGCACTCTGTTTACCACTATGTTGTAGAGGAAAGGTCAATGCTGTTCCATCCAAACCTGAATTGTAAAAAAGCCAGTATTGTTCCATCTAAAGGTGCCTTGTTAGGAAAAAGTCAGTACTGCTCTATCAAGATTTGTGTTATAAGGAAAGGTTAGTGCTTTTCTGTTTAACACTGCGTTGTAGTGAGAGGTTAGTGCTGTTCTGACTTAGGCTGTGCTTTAGGAAAAGGTCAGTATAGTTCTGTCTTCTAACACTGTGTTGTAGGCAAAGGTTAGTAGTGTTTTATCTAATGCTGTGTTATTGGGAGAAGTCAGTACTGCTATCTCCAGCAATGTGGTATAAGGAAAGGTCAGTATTGCAGGGGTAGCTTGTGCTATAGGACTGCAGAACTGCAGCCACCCCACCTGTAAAAGGAATAAAATAAATTCCCACATTGTAGAAAATAAAAAATAAACTTAAAAAGCCTCCCACCTGTAAAATGAATAAAATAAATTCCCCCATTGTAGAAAATAAAAAAAATAAACTTAAAAAAATTTTTACGAGTACTCCACGCATGTGGGCTTAGTTCCTGACTGCTGTGTTAGGCAGTCCAGAACTCCATGCAAGCATGTGTGCTTCATTCCTGCACTCCAGACTGCACTGTTAGGCAGACCAGATAGGGAAGTCAGGGAACTCTGTCCTGCCAGACCAGAGGTCTGTGTGGTGATGACTGCACAGACTGGAAGAACACCAGACTGCATCACCCGCAGGCTCCAGCTTACTCACATCTCACGGGGAGACCCAGAAAGCCTGCATGGGCTGTTATGAAGGACAGAGAATCATCAGGCTGCTGCAGAGGACTGCTACGGGACTTAGCTGCCATGGAGGAGGATCTGCAGGTTGTGTGTGTGTGTGTGTGTGTGTGTGTGTGTGTGTGTGTGAAATGCCCTAGTTGCTACATGGTGGTGGGTGGAGAATAAGGCTTGAACCTTGTTCCTTGGTCCTCAGTGACAAGGAGCCTGAATTCCCTACCCACCACCATTTGTATATCATTTGCAGATTTTTGCCTCATATTTGTTCTATCCTGTTCCTCATAAAAACTGTGGTTTCTGTATTTTTGTTTCTTGACACAGCCAGTAGTGCAGTGGTGCAGTGGTAGCATTTGTTGCCTGACAGCCACAGGTTGTCTGGTTTGATTCTTGGTTGGGATGCCTTCTGTGTGGAGTCTGCATGCCCTGCTTTGGTTTGCTCTGGTGTCTTCAATGGATATTTGTTCCTATTTTTTGGACTGTATTGCCCCATCATTGGCTTTGTCCAGGTTTTTTGTGCAAAGGTTGAGAGCTATGATGATAACTGAACTCACTGAATATGTTTGGGGGCGTATTCCCCCAGTATTGGCTTTGTTCAGGTGTTTTTTGCTAAGATGTTGACAGCTATGGTGAGAACTGAATTCACTAAATGGTAGCCATTAAGTTTCAGTCTTCCTTTCTTTCATCCAACAGATGATATGGCATAGTGGTATGTTGCTCTGACTATTTTGCACAGGGTCCTGGGTTCAAAACTTGGAATTGAAATGTATGATGGTAACATAGCATTTTATTCTAACAACTTTCCAACATTATACAAGCAATGTTTAAAATGTGTCCCTATGTTTTGGTTTTTTGCCTCCCCCACCAAATTTCGGATTTTTCCAGATTTCTTGTTCTGCAAATTCAGAGATGGAGCTGAGTGTCAAGTAGATATAACACGAAGCTGAGAGCTGCAGGGGAACAAATGTTTAGTGCTGCTTATGCTGAGCTGGCTTGTGTTGTTAATAGCACAATAGGTAGTGTACTTGCTTTTGATGCAGAAGGCTGTGGGTTCTACTCCCACAGTAGGTAGATGCATTGCTCATACTGTACTGTATTGTAAAGGGGGTGGATGCTGCAGTCTGCTTTGGTGAAGATATCTAGTAACTATGAACCTGTTATCAGTTTGCCATCCATTCCCTATTGCAATATTACTAGCTTATCATTTTTTTAATGCAACTTAGGCAATTTATTCCTCAATAGCAACAGGCATTTTATTTGTAGATGAAACAATGAAATATAAAGTTGTTTGCTAGCAGCAACCTCTTCATTAGTTACAGATTTCTTTAATGTGGAATTATTTAGATGCCTTTTACTTCTTCAGAGATTTTGCATATTTACTGATACTGGTGGACTGTTGAAGTTTGAGTAGACTTTTATGATAGAAATGTTCTGAATTGGGTAGTTTTGTCATTATTGGGGAATACATTTTGTTTCATTGTTTAATGGAAAAAATGTTCTGAATTGGACAATTTTGTCATTATTGGCGCATGCATTTTGTTTCATTGTTTACTGGAAAAATGTTCAAAACAAATTTAAAATGCTCTCTAACCACTGTACTATATTGTAGACGGAATATAATTTAATACAATCAGGATGGTGTATCAAAGACCACATGTATGTTTCATGTGCAAGGGGCCTATGATTTGAAAACAGCCCAAAGTTAATCTTTATCTGCCACTGGCAAAATGTATTTTCTTTGAATGTGGGTTTCAATGCTGTTTCAATGAATGTGAGTTTCAAGGGCAGAGAAGTTTTAATGCTAAGTCTGTTTTCATTGTGAGATTACATTGCTTTATTTAGCAGATGTCTTAGTGTTTGTGCTGCAAAATGCAAAATAAAACTTTCAAATGAAGTCCAAATCATCATAGAAGTAAAGCAGTCTGCACATTAGTGTTTATGGTAAATGGGGTGAAATAACCAAGTAATGGTTCATTGGAATGGCTGCAGGGGGGAGGCTCCATTCGACCATGATTTTGTGAGGGGGAAGGGCGGCAAACTCAAAGTCAGCCCCAGCTGAACTATACTTCTCAACTGTCCAGATTTTCGCAGAATGAATAGGTTTTTGCTTCTTATTTTTGGTTTGTTCCTCATAAAAATGTGTGATTTTCTGGCAAATAATTTAGGAATTAAGTCACTAAATAATAACAGACACTGAGTTTCAGACTTCATCATCTTCAGAAAAATGCATGCTAAAGCAAGATCTGTTACTCTATCAATTGTCTCTGTTTATACAACTATTTATAGTACTGTTTATATGTTCCCCCAGTATATTTGGCCTTGTCCAGATTTCCTGCATTAACAGGATGAGAGGTACGTGCAAATAAATTGCTTTATAGAATTAGGCATATCCAAACCTCTCAACTGTCCCCGATTTTGGCTCAAAATGTTGCTCTTCCCCTAATAATCCCGCCACAAAATGGGAATTTTGGAAGAAAACGTGGAGGGCTTACATTTAAGAAATAACTGTAATAATCAACGTTATAGATTACTTTTATTTCAGAAATGCATGTAGATTATTTTATTTTGTCAGCTGCTCAAGTTAGCAGTACTAATATTAAAAATGTGCCCCTTCTTTGACAGGTTCCCAGCTGTACTGTGTGGCTATTTTATATTTTTGCATCACATTTTTTGTCCATTTTTCATAAAATGTTGTTGTTTTTTTTTTTTGCAAAGTAGTGGCAAATCATTAAAGACTGAAGTTAGAAAATAATGACAGACATTTGAGTTTCAGATTTCGTACCTTTCAGAAAATTCATACTAATGCAAGACCTACTATTCTATTATCTTTCTAAGTTTATAAAATCAATATTTAAAAATTGTCCTTATTGTTGGGCCTTTGTCCCACTTCTGCATATGGCTCTGTCCAGATTTCTTGTTATGAGGTTGAGAGGTATGACAAATGTGTCAGGGGCCATCACAGTCAGCCAGAGATGTTTCAAATTGTGACATACTTGTTGCACCCCACTCCCCCATGTAGTGACTCTGGATGTGTCCAAACAAGGAAAGGAGCAGTTATGCAGTGTAAATGTGTAGAGTATGCCCCTTCCCTTCCAAGGTGGACACAAGTGCTACTTTTATATTGTCCTTGCTTTTGCAGAATGTTTTGGTTTCTGTCATATTTTATACTGTTGATTTATGCTAATTATTACTCTCACAGTAAGACGCTGTCCAGTTCGATTCTTAGCTAGAGTGTCTTCTGTGTGGAGACATGCATGAATGGGCGTACCTTCATTGAAGGTTGTGCATCAGGGCTGGTAACTCAGCATGTAAAAATCCACTACCAATCATTAGCGGACCGGAGTTCCGCTGTGACGACCCCTAACCGGGAAAAGCCGAAAGATGCAAGCAATTACTCAGAAAGTGCCGGTTGCTCTGTGTTTAAGTAGCAATGCTTTAATGACCATCAGGTAAGCTTGTCTGAAATTGTAAGATGCAAGTAAGCTTTAATAAGCATACTGTTAAAGAATTGCCAACATTGAAAGCCTTTCTGTTGTTGCCATGCAGAGAATACTTACATAACTAGATAATGTATAAGCCTTGGGTATTGAAATGCATATGACAGTATTTGTAATAAAGGACAGGATTACATTATTTTGAGAAGCTCATTACATTTGTTGGAGACTTGCAGTCATTTTTGCAGGCTTTACCTGTAAACCAAACAGAATGGCAATCTATCATGTGTGGTCCATTATCTGTTGTAAGCAATGTATCTTGAGCTTGTTTCTTGTTTGTTTTTCATTTTTTACTTTGATCATGTTTTCCCCATGAAACAAATAGGTAGATGTCAGGCAGCAGGTCTTTTTTGGATGAGAAACATTTTTACAAGTGGGGGTATCACAGAGATTGCTACTTTCAGCATGTTACTTGGTACTTTAATAAAGCTGACTATCAATTATAATTAGAACTGTAGTGCAAGGAGAAGTGGTTTGAGTTGAGTGCTGCTTGTTTTTCTTATACCTTTTGACTGACATTCTAGTAATGTATTTAAAAAAGTAATTTATTTTTTCATGCCTCACAACCTTTTTGTTTCCATCTAAATATTAAGTAAGCTGTCATGCAACCAATGCATTGAAATATTTTTTTTCTTCTACACTTTTTCTTGATTGGACTCTCATAATGATGGTTTGGTATCCAGGGCAGTGTATTTAATTAAAGTTACAGCTTTTGTGGTTTTGAGGATAGCTCCTCCCCTTTCCAGGTGGCCACACCCCTTCCCAATTGACCCCACCCATTCACCTCTCTCCTGCAGCCCCCTTTGATTTGAAGTCACCAGCCGCCACTGCAGTATTATTCAACCCAGTGCTTTGTAAGAAAAGGTCTGTACAATTCTGTCCAGTATTGTGTTATGAGGAAAGGCCTGCACTTTCCTAACTAACAGTGCGCTATAAGGAAAGGTCAGTATCATTCTGCCTAGTGTTTTGCTATAAGGAAAGGTCAATAATGTTCTGCCCAGTACTATTTTGTAGGGACAAGTCAACACTGTTCTGTCCAGTGCTGTGTTAGATAGAAATGTCATATCTTAAACTGTTACACCTGATAATGTGTTGTAAGGATAGATACGTACTGTCCTGTCCAACACAGAATTGTCACTTGCACTGTTTTCCCTGATAATCTGTTTTAAAGATTGAAAAACATTGCCTTCTATACCACATAATTGTAGGGAATGGTTTCCTTGTAGCTGTTGGAAAGGACTGTATTTAACACCATTTCTATGTAAGTAAATCCCTACTGAAATAGCTAATGGGAAGTTGTGCAATTGCAGTCAAAAGTGGCCAGCAGGATGACCAGTTTATAGTGGATGTACCATGCTACAATGGTCATAACTTTCTTGGAGGATAGGAGCCATCCTAAGTAGCTGACTCTATGTAAGAACAAAATCATGTTCTCTGTCATGACAAGGAAAATGAACTGTCTTGCTTTATAACAGACAGGTGGTACTGCAGTGTCCATCACTGTCAGGCACAAACAGTACCAGATATTACTAAGGATGGCACAACACCTTCCATAATCATGTGGAAAAATCAGATTGTGCAGAGGCTGTTGCACTGCACAACTCTCCTCCTGTCACCCAACACTACAACCTGTGAGAGATGCACTTACATAGCCAAACTGGAAGCAAAGCTCTCTCCAGCCAAGATCGTGCTAGACAGTCAAGAGGAGAAGATTAACACCTGCACTACACTTCAAGCAACACATAGCCCTTCAAAGCCCACACCATCAACACCCACACATAGCAACACTAAACCCACATATGCAGAGGCCCATAACATTAACCTGCCCAAGCAACAAGGACCTCCAAAGCTGAAATGCAAAGAAACACCAATCACAACCAAAGTGACACATAGCTCACAACACCAGTGTGCCACCCAACAACAGCTCTTAAGGCAAGACAACTAAAAAAAAAAGGCAATTCAAAACTTTAGTCATAGGTGACTCTATAGTCAGGCATACTGATATCCGACTCACCAGGCTGAGCAAGAAGAAAATTACAGTCAGCTGCCTGTCGGGTGCCAGGATCTGCCACATAATGCAAGCACTCAAGTCACTCCACAACAAGTACAAATACAACTCTGTCATTGTCCATGTTGGAGTGAATGACTTGAGATGCACCTCCCTGGACTACATGAAAAGAGACATGGAAGAACTCTTGGATCATGTGGACCAGGCAGGTATGACCCTAGCCCTGAGTAGTATCAGACCTCCCAACCATACCGAATTACTCGGTATTTACCGAGTTTTGGGGTCCAAATGAAGGGGTGCCACGATTCCCGATTGGCACCCCTTCATTTCCGAATTTTTTGGTTCAATTTTTTTATTTTTTTAAAAATCGCACTGTCGGCGCTGACGTCACGCGCGATGACGTCAGCGCCATCAGGGCTACCAGCCAGTCGGAATTGAGCTCAAGGAGCTCACATCATTATTTCCGGCTGGCTGCAAGCGGGAATACAGCAGCAGCAACAATAATGGTAGCCATATCTGCCTAGTCCCATATCAATTCAAGTCTCAGCCTTCAGATAAGAAACAGGTCCCTGCTATTACTGTAATTGGTAGCTACACAGGTATTCCAGCCACATGGCTTCTAAAGTTCTAAACACCCACTGGCTGTAAGTTTGTAAGCCATTCTTGATGTATTCCAATAAAACCACACTTCACTTGCTGCAAACAAGGCTTACTTCGTCCTTTATTAACTCTTCAATACAGCTAAACTGACCATTCCATAAATCTAACAATAATAAGAATAACAATAATAGGACTGGTGCCCATTACTCGTCTGCAAAATATCCCAAACAAGAGCCTGAACAATGGACAAAAAGGTCGTACTTAACAAAGAAAAGGAACACCAAATTAAAAAGCCATGTAACAGGAACACCTCGTCACCTACATGTAATTAAGAGGTCGTCGTCTGCATATATCCAATGGGCCTCCTGTAGGTATGACACTATGCAAACATGGTTTGACTGGGTCTAGTTGTGTGTGTGTGGGGGGGGGGGGCCTTTCTCTGTTAATGTGCTAAAAGAGGACGCGAGTGTTTCTCTGTTCTAGACAGAAGAAGAGTGTGAGAATGTTCTACAAAGTGTTTAGTTTTGCAAGTGTGCGTGTTGGGGGGGGGCAGCTTTGGGGCCTGGAACTGATAGATAGGTATTAAGGTCACTTTCAACATTTTTGCTCATGAATCAAGACTGTAGCTCTCAGCTATCCATGATTATCAGGGTAGTCACTGACTTTGGCTCAGCATTTTGCTCTGTCCTTTCTAAAACTGTCGACTTGCGGAGAAAATGTGCTGGGTTGCGCTTAATGAATACCGGCAATAATTACAGTTCTAGGCTCCTTTTACTTCAGAAAAATGCACGGTAGTGCAGATTATCTTATTCTGTAAACGTCTCAAGCTAATAGTAATGATATTTAAAAACATGCCCTAATTATCCCCCGTTATTTCTGTTTTTTTGTCTCTGATAAGAGGTTGGGAGCTATTTCATGGACAAAACCAAATTATTGCTGGGGGGGGGGGCAACACCGGGAACACTTTTTAATCTTACACTAACTCGCTTGCAAGAAGTTTATAGACCAGAAGGTTTTATGATAGTAACAAATTCTAGTGTCTGTCACTTTTTACTGACCAGATCCTAAAACAATTAACAGAAAATCATTTTAAGTAGGCACCCGGGCAACTATATACAGCAAAATCAAGGATATTTTGCAAAATCAGGAATAACTATATAGGGAGACGTAAAAATCATATTGGTATGCAAGCTTGATAAGATGAATGTGATGATAAGTGTTTCTCAAGTTTGGGATCATTGTCAATGTTTTAGTTTGTATGTGTGGTTCAGGTGTGTATGTGTGTGAGGGAGGATTACTGAACTGTCATGGTGTCTAGTAGATTCTGAAGCCCCTAGCACAAAAATGATCTCATCTATGCAATGAGATATCAGTAAATAATCTGCTGTCTTGCCAGATCCCCGAACGCAAACGACTATACAAAGTGACAGTAATGAAGTGACAAAGGTCAGAAATTTTCATTCAGATTTTTGCCCCATTCCACCTCATTTTAACAAAATGTATGCCCCTCCAAATGTTGCCTCTTGCAACTGAAGAAACTGTGTCGTTCACTCCCATAAATATATATATATATATATATATATATATATATGTACACACACATACCCACACACACACATTTTTTTTCAGACGACTACTACTAGCTAGCTTTTTTTAATTACATAATTCTGAACTTACTATTGTCTAGTTTCATAGTCATTAGTGTTGACTGTTAATCATCTAAGCAATTTACTGAGAACTTGCGATGCAATGAAAATATTTTTTAGTTAAGTATTTTAAGTGTAGTTTGTTTTTTCTAGATTATATTTAGAATTTTTCACCTCCTTCACAAAAATAGACAGACTCATAACATTGTTAACATAAAGTGCTAAGATAAGGGAGTTTGTTGATATTTTATTAGGGGGTAAGATTTGTGTGGCTTGCATCTTTTTACTATTAAAAATTATTCTTGGTCCAGTTAGGATTGACAAATTAGACAAAGCTGTGTAATGTTATGTTTGTTGTATTGTGTGCTAAGGCATTTTTATAGTGTGATCTAATTATTTAGTGACCCTACAGATGGACTGACACAAAAGCATTTTTTCAGCCATGAAACATCACTTTAAGTGCAACCCTTGTTGAATGATAAACTAAGCAGTTTTTTTTTTCCTTTATGCCATCATGCTTGGCCACAATTCACTCTCTTCCACCTCAGGGTCCAATTTGTAAACTAGGTAATCTTTATCCATCACTGGTCAAATGCATTTTCTTTGGATGTGGTGTGTGGGTTTCAATGGCAGAGAAGTTTTAATGCCAATTCTATTTACATTGTGAGACAGTATTGCTTTGTTTTAGCAGCTTTGTTTAGCAGATGTCTTAGTGTTTGTGCATTGTGCTATAAAATGTAAAAAAATAAAGTCCAAATAATCATTGTAGAGTAAAGCAGTATATGCACACATTAGTATTTATGGTAAATAGGGCAAAATCGACAGGTAATGGGGCACAGGAATGGCTACAGGGAGACTCTGGTGCCATATTTTGGTTGTCTGTTCTTCAGTTTGCGATTGAAAGTTGGTATCCCACAATTCCACTGGAGTGGGTGGAGTTACATAATAACATATGCAAATTTGATGTTAATCAGCGTACAGATTTGTACCTATTTTTCATGAGCCTTGTCCAGATTTTTGATGTTTCCAGGTTGAGAGGTATGAGTAGCATCCTGCCTTCACCCAGAATGATACCACAGTATAAGGACAAAATGATTGACTTCAACAATTGGCTAAGCTTCTGGTGTCATTCAAAGGGAATCCAGTATCTTTCTGGCTGGGACAACATGATCGACAAACCAAAATGGTTTGCCAGAGATGGTCTACACCTCTCACCCCTGGGATTCTGGTTACTTGCTAAAGCTCTTGCCACCCCTATAGTGCCTTTTTTAGGCAAGGTTCAAAGGACAAAACTACCACCATAACAGATGCAAGCATGCAAAATCTGAAGGTAATGCTACTCAATGCGAGAGGTCTAAACCTCAAAATGCACTCTCTCGAGGCACTCCTTAAAATGGAGAACTTTGATATCTGTGCAGTAATTGAGACCTGGCTTAAGACTCCAAAGAGCACCTCTGCAATACCAAGCTACAACTCTTACCATACTTTTTGGCCACTAAACCAAGACCAAAACACTAAAGGTGGAGGAGTGTCCATATTCACCAAGGATATTCACACTTCCAGGCTTGTTGTCCAACACAGTGCATCTGAAATTATTCAGGTGCAACTAACACTAGGTAAGACTGCAATCCAAACTGTAGCTTGCTACAGATCCCCCACCCTGCTCCAGGATTCTCACTACACCTTTCTAAACATAATGGAAAATATTTAGATACAACCAAACACCATAATACTGGGTGATTTCAAATACCCTGCCATTAACTGGGAAAACTACTCTGATACCAACACCTTTTCCTAATGGTTCTTGGAATTCATAAATTCCAATGCCCTGGATCAAGTAAGCCATTGTCCCACCAGGGGCTCCAATATCCCAGACCTGGTCATTACCAGAATGGGAGATAGATGCTACACACCAGTGGTCACCCCCTCATTGATCAGGTCTGACCATAAGTGAATTACCCTTGACATCCACATCCCATCCCCCACCCCCCATTAAGGAAACCTCCATAAAAAACTTCTCCAAAGCCAACTTCATGCTTTTTATGTCAGAAGTAACAAATTTCATGGCACCCATGCAGACGGGAGCTGAAAGTTTGACTGCTGAATCCTACACTAAGGCACTGTACGAGCACTTCTACTCATGCATGAATCATGCCATCCCAAATAGAACCAAGACGGTCTCCTCCAGAAAAGGTGGTCCCCTGCCATAAAAAAACTATACAGCAGAAGGAAGAAACTGTTGCAGATAAGAGGAAAATCCCAGGATGCAAAAAACTCCATTACCAGCCTCAGTAAGAAGCTGAAATCCCTCATAAAATCCTCCAAAGCTAGTTATAAAAATAAAACTGCCAAAGATTCTGTTAAATAAATTGTTAAAATCAGACTGTAAAAATCATTAGGCATTTCAAAATGACAGTCAGTAAGACAGTAGGCTCAAGGTTCAAATAACGTTTCTTTACTAATGTACATTAGGAGGCAAAAAACCATACATAACATGTATAGAGTTTTGACTAATTACATTCAGGAAATACCCTCAATTATATACCATTTGCAATCAGCTTTTGCCCACCTTACTGACGTGGTCAGTCACAGGGCATTTACATCACTATAGTCCATAAGTAAACGCTGATGTAAGGCTTTTTTAAAAGTTTTCCCATGAGAATATTACAGCCTTGTAAGGCACCTGGTCAGTTACAATGTCTTCCTGTAAATGTTACTAATCCAAGGCTCTTGGATTAGTTTGAATACAATGAATGAATGTCTTCTTAATATGTTCCTTTGTCTCTCTGGTAAGCAGCTGCACACTATCTCTGATAGTGTTCACAAGGCCATCCTTCTCGGTGGAGGGAAGAAAGATACACATGCATACATATTCATTTCTCTCTAACTCTGCAGATAATAATGCTGAAAGACATAAGCCTGCTGAGCTGGCTACTGTCAGGGTCAGAGTTTTAATTACACTACAGCTAAGCTTCAAGCAATTACATGCAAGATCATTTCTACTGCCATTCTAGTAAAATAGAATTAAATGCATTACATATTATACTGTTTCTAAACTTTGCACTACATATATGTTTGTGTACATATTCTTCTAATAGTTTATATATGTCTAAGCACATATTTTCCTAACATTCTGTATATGTTTAAGTACATATTTTTCTAACATTCTCCCTCCTTTTAATGCTTTTCATTCTATTCAGAAACATAAACAACATTATTTCACTCCTTAGCCTTTTCCTCTCAAGGACTTTCAGCTAAGCAAGTCATTTGTTTTATATTTCAGAAAAAGCATCATCTGAAATCAATCTTTCAATTTCAACACTTTGGTAAAAAGTTTCAGTAACAGATATATCAACAAATTCTTTGATTAATCTTTTCATGCAGGGAATTCCACAGTAAACACATGCTCCTATTAGGAGTATACCCACACAAATAGCAATTAAAATGTTCAATAGGATGGAACCCCACCCCCCAAACAGATTCTGGAAAAAGTCCGTCAGTGGGTTTGGGCCTGGTTTAGTCATTGCTGATACTTGCTGAATTACCTCTAGGTGATTATTTGTCTCGTGACGATTCTCAGGGATAAAAGCACAGCATTCTTCTTCGTGTACCACCTCTTGCCGCTAGGGTGAAGTAAAGAGCCATTCGATTTTGTAGCACAACAGTTCTCATTGCATTCAGTTCATCAGTCACCAATTCCAGGGCGGAAAAAGTTGCATTACTCATTACTTCGAGAAATCTGGACAGCTTCCTCAGCTCCCAGATCGATTTGACTGCTCCATAGGCTGGTAGTATTCCTGCCCAGGATATAACACTGTTGCCCAAGTCCATATGAGTCAATTTATTTCTGTTTCTTACTGAATTATGGTCTTTTCAACCAGCTTCGATTCTCCCCAACTGGATTCACAGGTTTCTTAACTGGACCTTCAGATTTTCGAGCTGTTTTCCTTACATTTTGTATCTTACCCAAAGGTAATTCTGCAGTATGTCTTATTGCTGGAACCAGATAACCCAAAAACAACTGCCAGACCAGTTCTCAGGTAACCATTCATATGCCTTTTTCCCACAAATAAAATCATTACTTTGGTACTAATACGTGTTATCCCTGCATGAAACATTTTCCTATCTTTAATAGACAATTGTTTAGTTAAGACTGGATTGTCACGTACTGCATTTAATGTAGTTTTCATTGAACTCAGATATGAATCATAGTTAGTATTACAAACAGTACCCCCACTTCTGACTTTAATGTAACATTTATAAGACATTGTTATATTACCATTACTCCAGCCCACCTGGAGGGTATCACTTTTGTAGAACATACAACTCCTTTTTGTGTGACAGGTAAAAATAAAGCTATTTTGTCCTGTGATCTCACAGTTCCTGTATCAAAAACAAACTTTCCCAAGTCTCATTTTATCCCCAGAGGGACAGTGGACATTAACAGTCTTTTATATGCTGTTGGTATAGCTGTACAAACCCAGCAATTTGAAATGTTCATAGTCTCTGTATACACATGCTTCATGGCCAGGTATGTGTTAAAGTTTGGATGCCAGTCTATAAACAGTTCATCACGTCTTCTCACTTTCACTCGTGTGGTTGAGTGCAGGAAAAAACCACAATAAGAGAAAAATTGTCACACTTATAGTCAACAAATGCACAGCCAACAAAATAATTATGCAATAGTTCTGGGGTTGCTCTGCTTTTCTATTTGCTTTACTCTTGGCCATTTTGCCCTTGTGTATCAAATTGAACGTTCTTTGTTCTTGTTCAGTCTTTCATCTGAAAAAGAGTTAAACTGCAAAACAGATTTATTCATTAACAGTTTTTTTTATATAATTAGCTAATGAACTGTCAGCCTCCAGCTCTGCAGGCATGAGAGCTTTCCACTGAGGCACATAATATGCCCTTCCAAATACTACTTCAAAGGGGATCAAACCCTTTACTTTTGTTACTGTTTTCATGCTCAGCAATGCTAGAGGTAAACAGCAAATCCAATTCTTCTGAGTCTCACTCATCAACTTCCTTCCTTCACATTTATTCAACTCTATGAAGTCCATACAAATAGTATGGAACGGATATGGTGGTGTAGGGAAACTCCCTTGCTTGTTTTTAAATGCTCCTTGTGCATGGTGCTTGTTACAAGTATGACAAGCTGCACAAAATTTTATTGTATAATTTATGTATCCATATGTTTGGAATATTCTATTTACTAACTGTACCATCCCCCCTGTTGAGACATGGCTCTGCCCATGGCTCAACAAAGCTGCATATCTAAATAAATTAGACGGCAATATTGTTTTTTTTCCCTTTGGAAATGTACAGTCCATTCTCAAAAATTGCACCTTGTTTTACCCATTTTTGTTTTTCTGCTTTTGTAGTAAGCATCTGCATTGTTTTTAACGTCTAAATCTAAAATCTCAGAGGGTTGTAATTCCTCATTCAAAAATAAAGTTTCTGAGTCTGAGGCTGCTTGCTTTGCAGCTGCATTAGTTCGTGCATTACCTTTTGAAATCTTATCCTGTTGTTTTGTATGAGCTACACATTTACAAATAGCTGCTTTGGTAGGCAGCTGAATAGATTCTAATAGCTCCAAAATAAATTGCGCATGATTAATAGGTTTTCCACTGGATGTAATCATCCCTCTATTTTCTTCATTGTTGTGCAAACACATGTACTGTAGAAAAAGCATACTGATTATCAGTATATATGTTCACTTTCTTGCCTTCTACTAAAATACATGCTCCTGTCAAAGCTACCAGTTCTGCTGCTTGAGCATACAAGTTGTGTGGCACAGTTTGTGCTTCTAAAATTTCAGTGTCTGTAACTACTGCATACCCCACCAGATTCTTCCCTGTAGGACCCCTTCTGCATGAGCCATCCACGTAATATGTCACCTCAGCATCATCCAAGGGCATATCTGTAAGATCTTGTCTAGGTAAAGCTGACTGTTCATATGAGGTTGGCTCAGCAGTATGGTCATACATGAAAGATGTCTAGCAGGAGAAAGGTATGCAACTTTTTCTTGTAGCAGAATTATTGCAACTACATGAGGCATTCTCAATGTGAGAGGGTGGAATAACACTACTGAGGCTGAAGCCTGCACTGCCATTGCTGCTGCAACTACTGCTTGTACACAGTGAGGCAAAGATTGCACCACTGGGTCTAACTGTGATGAATAGTAAGCTATGGGGCATTGCTTATCCCCATGTTGTTGCTTTAATACTGATGTCATGTACCCTTGCTTACAATCTACGGTCTGAAAAAAACGTTTGTGATAACTTGGAAGTCCTAAAACTAATGAAGAAGCTATTAACTGCTTCAACCTGCAGAAAGCCATTTCTGCTTCTGTTCTCCATTGTAAAATAATTTGGTACCCAGCTCCAACAAAAATTAGTTGTACCTAAGAAAGACATTATTTCTTTCTTAGTTGTTGGTTTGGGTGCTTGCAAAATTGCTGTTTTTTTTCCTCTTCTCTTTTTTCCTTTATCTAGTATTCTACCTCTATTGGATATCACATATCCCAGGTATCTAACCTGTTTTTTCCAAAGTTGTAACTTACTTTTGTTTACTTTGTCCTTGTATTACTAAAAATTTTAATAATGCTACTGTATCCACCCTGCACTGCTGCTGGGTGCTGCTAGCAAGATGTCATTTACATAAAGTAAAATTTGACTACCTTCCAGTGGGGTAAACCCTGCCAGGTTGCTAGCCATTTTTTTGTGCAAATATTATTGGGCTCTCACAATATCCCTGTGGTAGTCAAGTATATGTATACTTTTTACCCTGAAATGTAAATGCAAACCAATATTGACTATCAGGATGTATAGGTATTGAAAAGAAAGCATTGCTTATATCTACCACAGTAAAATACTTCTGTTGTGGCTTTAAATCATTCAACAAGGTATGTGGGTCTGGCACCGTAGGTGCTCTAGGTATTACTGCATTATTTACAGCTTATAAATCTTGTACCATCTGCCATTTCCGTTTGCTTTTTAACAGGAAATAGGGGTGTATCACATGGTGAATCAGGAGATTCTACCAGTACTCCTTTTGAGTAATGCTGCTATTATAGGCTTAATTCCTACTTCTGCATCCTTTTTCAAAAGGTATTGTCTTTTCTGTGGTCTAAAAGCTGACTTTGGGGTAATTGTAACTGGTCCTGCTGTTTGAATAAGCCCTACATCTAACTTGCCTGTTGACCACAGAGTTGTTGGAATTTTACACAAGGCCTCTTCTTTTCCTTTAATAAAATCCTAATCAGCTGTCCTCACTAGATTGCAAGTGTACAGCTGTATGTGTCTGTGTCAACCAATTCAGTTTTTGTTTTTGTATCCCTTGTCCTGACATTTTTAAATCAGTCTGTTTTCCCATTTTGTTACCTTTTTTTCTAAGTCTGCCCATTTAACACTTTTGTTTTTTGTCAAGCTGACATGTGGCAGTCTATTGGACTTATACAATCTCATGAATTCCTGAGGTAATGAACAGCTTACTACACTGTTTCCCTCAGTATCCCAACATAAAGTTCGTAATATTAATCTGTCAGCAGGATTTTTTTTTTTTTTTTTTTTGAACGATTCTTGCTTATATTCCTTATCAGGTCCTGGTGTGCTACAGTAGTATAGAGTACAATGTAACAAGTGCTGCTGATCAGTGTCAAGGGAGGGTACCTTACTGATGGCTACGTTCATCAGTTCTTTGGTTACTGCCCCTGGACCAGTTGGTCCTGGCTGTACCAATAATAGGCTTCACCCTCTGATCACACCACAAAAGCATCCATTTGTCTTTGTGCTTCCATACCCTGCATGGTAGGAACTACTGCTATGCCAAATATCTGCACAAGGTCTCTTCCCAGTAAGTTTACTGGATATTTTGCAGAAACTACAATTTTACTTTTCTGAGTCATACCTGAAACAGGGTCAGTTATTGCTATATTATGGGAGAGTGGTTCCCTGTATAGCTGTCCATTTGCTGCTTTTACTAATATATAATCAGGTGATACAGAATGTTTTGGTAACTTGGAGGGGTATATCAAAGTCCGTGACGCTCCTGAGTCACACAGGAATTTGACTTTCCTTCCCTCCACCAGAAGTGTCACTTCTGGTTTTGTATCTGCTAGGTAGAGCTCCAGGCTCAACAATGCTAAATCTAAAATTTCATTTCCATTTTTATCCTCTACATCTGTTTGTACTTCCTTTATTCCCTCTACTACATCTACATTTTCTTTTTGTTTATTAACCTTTCCTGATGATTTTTGGTTATTATCACTATCATATAGTCAGTCCTCATCTCCTTTATCTTCTGTCATTGCTTTCTTATTTTGTTTACAGTCCCTAGCTAGATGCCCTTTTTATCTGACTGTAATACAAATACTTCAGCTCCGTCTTCAGCAGTGAAGACTTGTGCCTTTTTTTTTTTACTATTAAAGTGTCTTTCAGTACGTCTAGCATACTCAAGTAAGGCTTGCAGCCTGCTTGTTCAGTGATCTATCATATGCTTTGTAATAAAGCTACTGACAGAGGCAATGCAACCTTTTAAAAATGCATTTTTTAATTGTTGTTTAAAGCATTCTAATAATCTAGCATAATATCCATCTATTGTCTCATTTTCCTGTTGTATGCATTAATTAATGCAAGTCCAGTCTGCTCTAAGTTTCCATTTCTCAGAGATTCTGTCTGTCAGACCTTTCACTCTGTTGTCTAAAAATGTTTCAGAATTTTCTAAGCTTCTGTTTTTCTACAATTTGCTTCCTCAATCCACCTGTGTGCTTGAGGTATGCCTAGTTGGTGCTGTTTTTTTGCCTGACGTCCTGCATCAGATTTAAGCTTGTTTAAGGAGTTTAACTAGTGGAAGTTTATCTAGTTTACTATCAAATTCATAGTTGTTAACACATTTTGCAAAATATCTCACATTATCTGCTTGCTGCAATTGCATATGCTTCACATTATCCATTAGGGGCGGATCTCGTGATCTCTCAGTGCACTGATTTCCCATGTCTTAAAAAGACTGTTACGTAACCCTTCTCTTGTACCACGTGGTATCTTATTTCCCCATATCCACAGTAGTGTCTAGAATGACTGTTTACTTTGCTTTGTTATTCCCTGATCTATGACTCAAGATACAATACTTCGACTCTCTCTCCCTGCTATCACAAACCTTAGCAATAGCACAGTGTAACCTGGTCCCTGATCTAAAACAAAGACAAAGAGGGAAATTCTTCTTACCTGAGCCTCCCATTTATGACTGCCTTTTCTTCTTGGGGCCCAGTCTTCCGCTTTTCAGCCACAGATCAGAAAGTGGACAGCCTCTTTACACACAACAATTCAGTCGGAGGTCTTTTCACTTTAAGAAGAACCATTTTGTTATGGCAGCTTCTCCTGCGCAGATTTATTATCACCCATGCACTCTGACCTGCAGCTTACCAAGGGAATTCCGGCTTCAGAAGGACCAAAATGTTAAATAAATTGTTAAAATCAGACTGTAAAAATCATTAGGCATTTCAAAATGACAGTCAGTAAGACAGTAGGCTCAAGGTTCAAATAACGTTTCTTTACTAATGTACATTAGGAGGCAAAAAACCATACATAACATGTATAGAGTTTTGACTAATTACATTCAGGAAATACCCTCAATTATATACCATTTGCAATCAGCTTTTGCCCACCTTACTGACGTGGTCAGTCACAGGGCATTTACATCACTATAGTCCATAAGTAAACGCTGATGTAATGCTTTTTTAAAAGTTTTCCCATGAGAATATTACAGCCTTGTAAGGCACCTGGTCAGTTACAATGTCTTCCTGTAAATGTTACTAATCCAAGGCTCTTGGATTAGTTTGAATACAATGAATGAATGTCTTCTTAATATGTTCCTTTGTCTCTCTGGTAAGCAGCTGCACACTATCTCTGATAGTGTTCACAAGGCCATCCTTCTCGGTGGAGGGAAGAAAGATACACATGCATACATATTCATTTCTCTCTAACTCTGCAGATAATAATGCTGAAAGACATAAGCCTGCTGAGCTGGCTACTGTCAGGGTCAGAGTTTTAATTACACTACAGCTAAGCTTCAAGCAATTACATGCAAGATCATTTCTACTGCCATTCTAGTAAAACTGAATTAAATGCATTACATATTATACTGTTTCTAAACTTTGCACTACATATATGTTTGAGTACATATTCTTCTAATAGTTTATATATGTCTAAGCACATATTTTCCTAACATTCTGTATATGTTTAAGTACATATTTTTCTAACAGATTCCAAAGACAACCACAAGGCATTCTATAGTTATGTCAAGAATCTAAATGGCAAAGGTCAGATCTGCTCCGAGCTACAACAGAATGGCATTAAATATACTTATCCCAGGGATATTGCCAATATCCTAGCAGATTGATTTAGTGCCAACTTCACCCCCCTCTCACCCCCTAAAGGGCCCATCTCAATAACAAAAGATTGCTAAATTCTGGTAATCAAGGTCACACAGGTAGAAACTGCACTCTCTAAAGCTAAGACTACAGCATCCATGGGACCAGATGACACCCGAGATGTGTACTAAATGAACTACAAAATGAACTGACACTTCACCTAAGTGTCATGTTTAATAATAGCCTCAGCTCAGGCTTCATGCTCACTGAGTGGCGCACAGCTACAGTTATCCCACTCCACAAGGGGGGGCCACCTTGGATCCTGGGAACTACAGTCCCATCAGTCTGATGAGCTTGATCTGCATGGACATGGAATGCATTATCATGGAACTTATGAACAAAGATATTGGCAACCTTCAAACACTGGACCCCACCCAGTTTAGGTTTGTGAATGGGCGATCTTGTCTCCTGAACCTGATTGACTTCTTCGAATCAGTCTCCAGAGCTGCAGACAAGAGTAAGGCAGCCCACACAACCTATCTGAATCTTGCCAAGGCCTTCAACACCATCCCCCATTCTGGAATCATAGATAAACTTAATAAGCTGGGCATAAATCCCTATGCCACTCTATGGGTTGCCAACTGGCTTACTGGCAGAACACAGACTGCAAAAGTAGCCGACTCCAAATCCAACTCCAGACAAGTGACAAGTGGAGTACCTCAGGGTTCAGTCCTGGGACTGCTCTACTTCTCTGAAGTACAGGCCAACACTAACGGACTCTGGCTAACAAAGTTCGCAGATGACTGCAAACTGGGAGTCATTATTGAATCCCCAAATAATGTGGATATTCTACAAAAGGGCCTTACAGAAACAGATGCTTGGTGTCAGAGCCATGGGCTCAAGCTTAATGCCAAGAAATGTATAGTTATCTCCTTAGGGAAAAAACATGTACCCATGAATTACCGCATAGATGGCAGTACACTAAACACTGAAAGTGTGATGAGAGACTTAGGGACACAGGTAGACAGTGGTCTCACCTTTGATAACGACATCACCACAACAGTCAGGAAATCCTTCTATGTGGCACACCTCATCACTAAGGGCCTTTCATCCAGAAAAAAGGAGGTCATTGTCCCACTGTACTCATCCTTCATTAGACCCATTATAGAGTACAACTCCCCGTTTGGTATGTACCACACAAGACATCTGCAACAGCTGGAAAGGCCACAGAAATACCTCACTAAAAGAATCACAATCCTAAAGCAAATGCCCTATACTGACCATCTAACAAAACTCCAGCTATACTCTGTGGCATATCATCTACTCAGAGGTGATCCCTGCTTAACATACAATGCCATGTCAAACCCTGAGCTGTTGGACATGCTCCACTTAAATAAATCCCAATCCCTCAGAGCCACACACTCCAGGGATCTAAACCTTATCATCACAATGAACAAAACATGCTGGAGGGTAGGTTCCTGACCCAGAGACTTCCCATACTCTGGAATAGACTGCCCATACCTGTCAAGCAGAGCGCCTCCTTGGCCATCTTCAAAAGAACCTTGATAATTGGATGGGAGATAGGAAATTCACCCTGGTGATTACATCAGTCACCCTGCTTGACAGGGGTCCAGGGAAGTAAATATTGTGGGAAGAAATATCCAGGGAATTGTTTGGCTAGGCTAGTATAGGCTTAGAGCCGATAGCCTAGTATCAACCTATGAACCTATGAACCTATGCAGGCAATAACTGTGTTTGCCTGTTAAGCAGCACTGTACTGTCCAGCATTCTGTGACAAAGACATTGAGTGCAAGCACTCATTTACCAGAACTGCACTGACTTTCAAAGTATAAGAAAGGCTATATACAGCTAGTAGATTCTGATGTTTACTTCTTTTCAGTGTTGCAGAAGGTAAAGAGCATTTAATGTCATCAAACATGGTCATTGAGTCTGCTGCATTATGATCCCCTCCCCAGTTGTTGCTCACCGTGCTATCATGACCTGAGTCAATGTCATTATATGAAGAGAATTTGAATACTGATAGTCTTGTGTATACATTTAAACAGGCATCTTTTTTTCCTAATCAAGCAGCTACAGAAGGTTCTGAAATTGATAGAAATGAGGAATGTCATCCCATATAGACTAACTAATGGTAATGATTCTTATCTTACAAAAATGTTAAGTGCACACAGTAAACATTACAGGAAATTTCCTGCAGTCAGATGTTAATCTGCTACTCAGGTCCACATTATCTCATTCCTCTGTTTAGGATTATAAACTCTTATGTGATATATTACCAAGGATATACAACACAAAGACAATATTAGGTGTTCATGTTTTACTTTTTAAATGATAAAATCATTTTTTCTAATTACAGGTGCTGCAAAGGTCAGCAGAGCTCAAAGTTCTGCAGCCTTTAATGTTCCCAGTAAACAGTTTTATCTTCTGTTTCATTTCTTTGATATTCTATCTACTCAAAAAGAGATCACATTGATTCCCAAAACAGGACCTCAATCTAGTGAAACATGGACAAGTTATAAAAGACAGTAATGGAATATAAAATGGAACTTCTAACCAACATTGAAAAATCTTCAGTGGATTTACAAACTAGAGATGAGAAATTCAAGGATTTACACTTGTATGAAATATGTGCTGTTCCCAGTCATCCAACATATGGAGTATTGTATACTGTCTATATGCTCTGCATTTTGTTGTAATGAACTCCCAGAGTGACATTACTCTGACAAAACAAAAATAATTGCTTTTACTAAAACTTAGGAAGAACTTTACTGATCAAAGAATGCAAGGCCAGATATGAAAGAAAATAACTAGAGAGGGAAGAACAACAACACAACTTTATTTTATAATATAAAAATATCAGAAACGATGTCCACCATTGCCTGCTTTTCAGCCTGAGCATGAGTTGACTGATCCCTTACAGAAGTTGCTCAATATCAGACTCAAAAAAGGCTTCATACTAGATGACTGGAGGGCAGACCAGTAAGCCTGACCAGTCCCATCTGTAATGCTAGGGTAAGGATCAATATAGAACTAATATATCAGGATATAAGGAACTTAAAGACTGTTGACCTCATTTTAGATTTGTCAAGGGCAGATCCTGCCAACTTAACCTGGCTGAACTCTTCAAAAAAGTTACTTAAGCAAATGATGTGAGTAAAACAGTGCTTGTCTACACAAAGGCATTCAACACCATCCCGTTGTCAGCAATAGTTAATAAACTCATTCAGCTAAATGTAAATCTTTATGTAACTCCTTGAATGACAACCTGTGTCACAAATTAAGCAGAAGTAGTTGGGGTGTATGGATCCATTTCCACCTAGGGGTCTGTAACTAGTGCATACACAATAGTTAATAAACTCATTTAGCTAAATGTAAATCTTTATGTAACTCCTTGAATGACAACCTGTGTCACAAATTAAGCAGAAGTAGTTAGGGTGGATGGATCCATTTCCACCTAGGGGCCTGTAACTAGTGCATACACAATAGTTAATAAACTCATTTAGCTAAATGTAAATCTTTATGTAACTCCTTGAATGACAACCTGTGTCACAAATTAAGCAGAAGTAGTTAGGGTGGATGGATCCATTTCCACCTAGGGGCCTGTAACTAGTGCATACACAATAGTTAATAAACTCATTTAGCTAAATGTAAATCTTTATGTAACTCCTTGAATGACAACCTGTGTCACAAATTAAGCAGAAGTAGTTGGGGTGGATGGATCCATTTCCACCTAGGGGCCTGTAACTAGTGCATACACAATAGTTAATAAACTCATTTAGCTAAATGTAAATCCTTCTGTAACTCCTTGAATGACAACCTGTGTCACAAATTAAGCAGAAGTAGTTAGGGTGGATGGATCCATTTCCACCTAGGGGCCTGTAACTAGTGCATACACAATAGTTAATAAACACATTCAGCTAAATGTAAATCTTTATGCAACTCCTTGAATGACAACCTGTGTCACAAATTAAGCAGAAGTAGTTAGGGTGGATGGATCCATTTCCACCTAGGGGCCTGTAACTAGTGCATACACAATAGTTAATAAACTCATTCAGCTAAATGTAAATCTTTATGTAACTCCTTGAATGACAAACTGTGTCACAAATTAAGCAGAAGTAGTTAGGGTGGATGGATCCATTTCCACCTAGGGGCCTGTAACTAGTGCATACACAATAGTTAATAAACTCATTTAGCTAAATGTAAATCTTTATGTAACTCCTTCAATGACAACCTGTGTCACAAATTAAGCAGAAGTAGTTAGGGTGGATGGATCATTTCCACCTAGGGGCCTGTAACTAGTGCATACACAATAGTTAATAAACTCATTCAGCTAAATGTAAATCTTTATGTAACTCCTTGAATGACAACCTGTGTCACAAATTAAGCAGAAGTAGTTAGGGTGGATGGATCCATTTCCACCTAGGGGCCTGTAACTAGTGCATACATAATAGTTAATAAACTCATTCAGCTAAATGTAAATCTTTATGTAACTCCTTGAATGACAACCTGTGTCACAAATTAAGCAGAAGTAGTTAGGGTGGATGGATCCATTTCCACCTAGGGGCCTGTAACTAGTGCATACATAATAGTTAATAAACTCATTCAGCTAAATGTAAATCTTTATTTATCTCTTTGAATGACAACCTGTGTCACAAATTAAGCAGAAGTAGTTGGGGTGGATGGATCCATTTCCACCTATGGGCCTGTAACTAGTGCATACACAATAGTTAATAAACTCATTCAGCTAAATGTAAATCTTTATTTATCTCCTTGAATGACAACCTGTGTCACAAATTAAGCAGAAGTAGTTGGGGTGGATGGATCCATTTCCACCTACGGGCCTGTAACTAGTGCATACACAATAGTTAATAAACTCATTCAGCTAAATGTAAATCTTTATGTAACTCCTTGAATGACAACCTGTGTCACAAATTAAGCAGAAGTAGTTAGGGTGGATGGATCCATTTCCACCTAGGGGCCTGTAACTAGTGCATACACAATAGTTAATAAACTCATTCAGCTAAATGTAAATCTTTATGTAACTCCTTGAATGACAACCTGTGTCACAAATTAAGCAGAAGTAGTTAGGGTGGATGGATCCATTTCCACCTAGGGGCCTGTAACTAGTGCATACACAATAGTTAATAAACTCATTCAGCTAAATGTAAATCTTTATGTAACTCCTTGAATGACAACCTGTGTCACAAATTAAGCAGAAGTAGTTAGGGTGGATGGATCCATTTCCACCTAGGGGCCTGTAACTAGTGCATACACAATAGTTAATAAACTCATTCAGCTAAATGTAAATCTTTATGCAACTCCTTGAATGAAAACCTGTGTCACAAATTAAGCAGAAGTAGTTAGGGTGGATGGATCCATTTCCACCTAGGGGCCTGTAACTAGTGCATACACAATAGTTAATAAACTCATTCAGCTAAATGTAAATCTTTATGTAACTCCTTGAATGACAACCTGTGTCACAAATGAAGCAGAAGTAGTTAGGGTGGATGGATCCATTTCCACCTTGGGGCCTGTAACTAGTGCATACACACAGGGCTGTGTGCTTGGTGTACTACTTTTTGGCATCCATGTCTCAGATATCAAAGTAAATTATGAAGGCCTCTGGCTAACAGTTTCCTAATGACTGTAAAGTCTGCACCATCATGAACACTCTAAAAGGCATCAACAGCATTCAGGAAGTCCTTGCAGAAATAGCTTGTGTCATATCCACAGTTCAAAACTAGAAGTGCATAAGTGTATCTTTGCAAAGAAAAATTTCCCTACCAACTATTACATGGAAAAAATCCAGAATATTAACACTTTCGTGAGGGACAAATGAGAGTCATTTTTACAACATACATTGACTGCTGTGAGAAAATTGTTTTTTAAACAACAACTGATTAGCAATAATATAGCATCCAAAACCAGCAAGGTTGTCACTGTGGTTTGTACTGCACTGATAGGCCCTTCATTGAATGTTTTGCCCCATAGGCATGTACATGTTCAAAACACCAGATTTATCCCGAGTGACCACTGCATTTTATGAAGAAGAAAACCAAAGGATTAAATGATAAGAGCTGCTGTGACTGCCTCAAAACCAAGTCCCTCTTCTTCTTAGTGTCCTAAAGGCTACTAAGTGGAGTTCTGCAACTCACATATGGGGTATCCCATCCTTTCATACTTTCTACACATCCTCAATTTTAATAATGGCACAAGTACTCACTTTGCAGTGCACAATTCCCACTGCAACTTCAATGGAACATAAATGAGAGAGAATACCATTTCCCTGAAATGAAATTCCTCTCCAAGTGAAGTTAAGAATGGCACTTATTTTCTACAAGTTTATTCTCAATACAAGGGGTAGAAACTGTCCCATTACTCTTGATTTCTCATTCCTGTGCCTAATGGAGAGGGAGAATCATGTGAATAACATACGACAGAGTTACGGTTATTCAAATTTGCTATACAAGGGTTTACACACAATACTAAAGCATCATCTCAATTGTGATTATGCAAGATATCCACAAAATATAGGTGCTTTGGTACTAAACTACTAAGGCTAGAAACACAGAGAGATTTCAGGGTTAGGCTGGTAAAGATCCTCAAAGATCAAACATAGTAAGTATGTATGAATTTCTGAAACTCGGGTTCTATAAACATATGTAAAAATAGAGATAAAGGGTAAAAATTCAAGTATTTACCAAAAAAAACCCCACAATATTTCTAGATTCAGTCTTATAACTACGTGCCACACATTGGAATACATATATATATATATATATATATATATATATATATATATATATATATATATAAATTTCAATTTTTTACATATTAGTCATGTGTCTTCCATTGGTAGTAGTGCATGCTTGCATGCATTTCTTTCATTCAGCAGGGTACTAAGCTCAAGTTACATCTTAAGACGTTAATTGTTTTTACCTAATTTGTATCATGTGACTACTAATGCTTGTTAGAGGTTGTATAAGAAGAAGCACATTTCAGTTGTATTTATTAGCATCTGATGAAACAGATTTTCCTCTGAAACGCTTATGTTTTAACATTAAAACTTCAACTGAAACTGGAAACCTTGGCCATACCTGAGTTCTTCAGTGTTTTTATAATTACTTGCTTTTGGATTTATTTAGAACTCAGGAAACCGTGTGGGCTGGTGACTGTTTTTGTGGTTTAACATATACAGTAACTTCTAGTAATGATTCCTAGCTTACAAAAAACTTTAAGTTACACAGTAAACATTACAGGAAACTTCCTGCAGTCAGATGTTAACCTGCTGTTCAGGTCCACATTAACTCATTCCTCAGTTTAGGGGTATAAACTGTTATGTCATATATTCCCAAGAATATACAACACAAGGACAGTGTTAGGTATTCATGTTTCACTTTCCTAATGATAAAATCCTTCTTTGTTTCTGATTGCAGGTGCTGCAAAGGTCAGCAGAGCTCAAAGTGTTGAAGCCTTTAACATTCCCAGTAAGTAGTTTTATCTTCTGTTTCACTTCTTTGACAAAAATTTCTCCTCCCTTCTTTGACATAGAAGTATTTATTCATTCCATCTACTAACAAAGAAATTATATAGATTCCCAAAACTGGAACCCAATCTAGCGAGACATAGACAACAAGTACAAAAGACAGAAAAGGAATGTAAAATGCAACATCTAACCAACATTAAAAAAATATCTCCAGTGAACACACAAACGAGAGATGAGAATGTCAAGGACAGACATTTGAATGAAGCAAGTGCTGTTCCCAGTAACCCTATATATGGAGTATCGTATATCCTCTCTATATCCTCTGCATTTTGTTTTAATCAACTCCCAAAGAGACATTACTCTGATAAAACAAAAGTAATTGCTTTCCATAAAAATTAGGAAGAACTTTAAACACTGATCATAGAATCCAAAGCCCAAAAGGAAAGAAAATAGCCAGCTAAGGGCAGGACAACACAATCTTATTTTATAATATTAAGAATATCAAAAAGAATGTCCACCTCTGTACAACACTGAGTAAATGATACCACATCCCAGACTGAGAGACCATATACAATCAACCAGCAGATAAGTTTTGCTCGAGTTTCACACCCTCACTCCTCCTGTATTCTCAGATCACATACACACAAATGCAACCCACTCACATCTCCCAGTTACCAATCTCAAAGCAATATCAGAGACCAAGAGCAATACATCTATGGTGCCAGATAAGATTAAAGTTTGAGGAATTTTTAGCATGAGCATGAGTTGACTGATACTTTACAGATGTTTTTCAGTATTAGACTCAAAAAAGAGTTCACTCTAGATGAATGCAGGACAGCAACAATCATTCCCTTAATCAAATGGGGGGCTTTAATGCTTTCATCTAATCATAGACCTGCAAGCCTGACCAGTCTAATTTGTAATGCTAGAAACTAAGGCATGTATCTGGGACATTTCTCTCCAGGCATCCGCTGAAAATTGGCATCATTCCAAGCCAGACTTTCCCAGTAAACAAATATTAAATAAAACACATATAAGATTAATATATAAGGATATAAGGAACCTAAAGACCATTTACCTCAGTTTAGATTTGTAAAAGGCAGATCCTGACAACTGAGCCTAGTAGAACTCTTCAAAAAGTTACAGAAGCAATGGATGTGGGCAAAACCGTCCATGTCTAGAGAAATGCATTCAACACCACCCCTATTCAGCCATAATTAATAAACTCATTCAGCTAAATGTAAATCTTTATGTAACTCTTTGAATAACAAACTGTGTGTTAAATAAAACAGAAGTAGTTAGGCTGGATGGATCGATTTCCACCAAGGGCCTCTCAGTAGTGCATAACCACAAGGCTTTGTCCTCAGTATCATCTTTTTGGCATCCACTTCTCAGATACCAAGGCAAATTATTAAGGTTTCTGGCTAACAGAGTTTCCTAATGACTGTAAAGTCTGTGCCGTCATGAACACTCCAAAAGGCATCAAGAACTTTCAGGAAATCCTGGCACAAATAGCTGGTGTACAAACCATGTTTCAAAACTAAAAGTGCATAAATGTATTTTTCGCAAAGCAAAACTTCCTTTGCAACTATTGCATTGAAAAAAAAGCTCCTGAATATTAACCCACTTGTGAGGGGCCAATCAGTGGTCATTTTTACAACATACATCGACTGCTGTGAGGAAATTCTTTTTTAAACCACAACTGATTAGCAATAATATGACATTCAAATCCAGGGACATTATCATTCTGCTTTACACTGCACTCATAGGTCCATCATTGAATGTAATGCCCCAAAGGCATGTACATGTCCAAAATGCCAGATTTATCCTGAGTTACCACTGCATTTTATCAAGAAGAAAACCAAGGATTAAATTATAACAGCTGCTCTGACTGCCTGACAAACCAGACCTTCTTCTTTTTACTTCCTAAAGGCTGCTAAGTGTAGATCTCTGTCTGACATACAGTGTCCACATCCTTTCACACCTTCTGCACATCCACTATTTCAATACCGGCACAAGTCTCACGTTGCAGACCACAACTTCTACTGCAACCTCAATAGAACATTAATGAGGTATAGATATGTCTCATAAAGAATACCACTTCCCTGGGGAAAACTTCCTGTCCATGTGAGGTTAAGCTTGTCACTTACTTTCTACAAGTTTATTGTCAATGCATGGATTAGAAACTCTCTTTACTCTTGACTTCTCATTCTTGTCTATGATGGACAGGAAGAATCATATAAATAACATACTCCATTGTTATGGTTATTCACATTTGCTATACATTGGTTTTCATGCAATACTAAAAGATTATCTCAACTGTGATTGTGCAAGATGTCCACAAAATGTAGGTGCTTTGGTACTAAATTACTAAGGCTAAAAACTCAGATGAAATTCAGGGCTAGGCTGGTAAAGATCCTCAAAGATAAACAATGTAGTCAGTACCTATGAGCTTCTGAAACTCGGATTCTATAAACATGTAATATTAGAGATAAATAGTAAAAAGTAAAGTATTTAGCAAAAAATACATATTTCTAGTTTCAGTCTTATAATCATGTATCTCACATTGGAATACACAGACATTTAACAGTCCAGTTAAACATATTTTTTAGGTATTTATATAATATTTATATCACCAGCACTGAAGCAGAGTAAAGAGCATTGATTTGATCATGAATAAATGCAGAAAATATTAGGGTAGTGATTTAAGCAGTGCAAAAGAGTCATAGGTTTATACTAAGTAAACTGCCCTTGTGAGCCATTTTAAGCCTAGCCAATTATCCCTTGTGAGACTCAAACCCTGCATGTTGTGCTTGTAAGGCAAGCACCTTAACCATTAGGCCACCCTCCCATCAAAAAAATTTTGTGTATGCATTGGCTTAGGATTATACAAGTGAATTGTCTTCACGTCTTTGTGTGCTTGGAGAGTGCTTGTTCATAGGTTCATAGGTTCATAGGTTCATAGGTTGGTACTAGGCTATCAGCCCTAGGGCCTATACAAGCCTAGCCATAACAATTCCCTGGCTATTTCTTCCCACATTATTTACTTACATTGTTGTATGGCATGCTGCAATCTTGAAGTTAATCTTAATAAAAGTATTTTGGTTTCTTTGTATTTTCAGTTCCTCACTCTGCTTGTTCTCACTGTCTGTAATGTACCTATATCTTCCACAGACCATTTTACTTTCATAAAAAGCAGACTCATTTCTGATATTTACTTTTGTTCAGTGTTACAGAATGTAATGAACCTTTAATGTCAACAGACATGATCATTGAGTCTGCTGCATTATCATCCCCTCCATAGTTTTTGCTCACAAATCTCTCCTGACCTGAGTCAATATCATTATATAATGAGAATTGGAATACTGATAGTCTTGTGTATACCTTTGAACATGCATGCATTCGTTCTAATCAAGCAGCAATAAAAGGTTCTGAAATTGAAATAATGTGGGTTGTCATCAACATATACAGTTTGCTTGTGTCTTTCGGCTTTTCCCGGTTAGGGGTCGCCACAGCGGAACTCCGGTCCACTAATGATTGGCAGTAGATTTTTACATACTGGCTTGCCGGGCCTAACGCACAACCTTCAGCGAAGGAACGCCCATTCACGCATGTCAACATATACAGTAACGTCTGGTAATGATACTTATCTTACAAAAAAATGTTAAGTGACACAGTAAACATTACAAGAACACTCAGCCATTAATGTACCCTTCAGTCCAGATTATCTCATTCCTCAGTTTAGGAGTATAAACTGTTATACCATATATTACCAATAATGTACAACACAAGGACTATATTGGGTATTCATGTTTTACTTTCTCAATGATAAAGTCCTTCTTTTTTCTCATTGCAGGTGCTGCAAAGGTCAGCAGAGCTCAAAGTGTTGCAGCCTTTAATGCTCCCAGTAAGTAGTTTCACTTTCTGTTTCACTTCTTTGACATAGAAGCAGATGTTTTCAGTATCAGACTCAAAAAAGTGTTCACACTAGATGAATGGAGGACAGCAACAATCATTTCCTTGCTCGAACGTGGGGCTTCAATGCTTCCAGCTAATTACAGACCTGCAAGCCTGACCTGTCTCTTCTGTAATACTAGCAACAAAGAGATCTGGAGCATTTATCTCCTGGCCTCTGCTGAAAACTGACTTTGTTCCAAGTCAAACTTTCCCGGTAAACAAATGTTAAATAAAATTAATAAAAATGTATTGATATAGGATTAATATATAAGGATACAAAGACCCTAAAGACTGTTGACGACAGTTTAGATTTGTCAGAGGCAGATCCTGCCAACGTAACCTAGCAGACCTCTTCAAAAAAGTTACTGAAGCAATGGATGTGGGCAAAACAGTGCATGACTATAGAAATGCATTCAACACCATCCCTTTTTCAGCCATAGTTAATAAACTCATTCAGCCAAATGTAAATCTTTATGTAACTCTTTTTATGACAAACTGTGTGAGAAATAAAACTCAAGTAGTTAGTGTCGATGGATCCATTTATACCAATGGGCCTCTCACTAGTGCATAACCACAGGGCTTTGTCCTCAATATCCCATTTTTGTCACCCACTTCTGAGATATCAAGGCAAATTATTAAGGTTTCTGGCTAACAAAGTTTCCTAATGACTTGAAAGTCTGCACCATCATGAACACTCCAAAAGACATCAAAAACTTTCAGTAAATCCTGGCAGAAATAGCTGGTGCACAAACTGTGCTTCAAAACTAAAAGTGCATAAATGTATTCTTTGCAAAGCAAAATTTCCTTTGCAACTATTACATTGAAAAAAAATCTCCTGAATATTAACCCAGTTTTGAGGAACCAAACAGTGGTCATTTTTACAACATACATCGACTGCTGTGAGGAAATTATTTTTTAAACCACAACTGATTAGCAATAATATGACATTCAAATCCAGGGACGTTATCATTCTGCTTTATATTGCACTCATAGGTCCATCACTGAATGTAATGCCCATAGGCATGTACATGTCCAAAATACCAGATTTATTCTGAGTTACCACTGCATTTTATCAAGAAGAAAACCAAGGGATTAAATCAAAATGGCTGCTGTGACTGTCTGGAAACCCAGTACTTCTTCTGGTTTCCTAAAGGCTGCTAAGAGGAGATCTCTCTGTCTGACATGCAGAGAGTCCCCATCCTTTCACACCTTCTATACATCCTCAATTTCAGTAGCGGCACAAGTACTCCCTTTGCAGACCACAACTTCTAGTGCAACTTGAATAGATTATTAATGAGGGATAGATATGACTCATAAAGAATACCACTTCCTGAAGCCAACTTCCTGTCCATGTGAGGTTAAATATGTCACTTACTTCCTACAACTTTATTGTCAATGCACGGATTAGAAAATCTCTTTACTCTTGACTTCTCATTCTTGTCTATGATGGACAGGAAGAATCATATAAATAACATACTCCATTGTTATGGTTATTCACATTTGCTATACATTGGTTTTCACACAATACTAAAAGATTATCTCAACCGTGATTGTGCAAGACATCCACAAAATGTAGGTCCTTTGGTAGTAAATTACTAAGGCTAAAAACACAGATGGAATTCAGGGCTAGGCTGGTAAAGATCCTCAAAGATCAACAATGTAGTCAGTACCTATGAGCTTCTGAAACTCGGATTCTATAAACATGTGTAATATTAGAGATAAATAGTAAAAAGTAAAGTATTTAGCAAAAAATACATATTTCTAGTTTCAGTCTTATAATCACGTACCACACATAGGAGTACACAGACATTTAACAGTCCAGTTAACATATTTTTTAGGTATTTCTATAATATTTATATCACCAGCACTGAAGCAGAGTAAAGAGCATTGATTCAATCATGAATAAATGCAGAAAATATTAGGGTAGGGATGTAAACAGTGCTAAAGAACATTTTGTGTTTGCGCTGGCTTAGGATTATACAAGTGAATTGTTGTCACATGTCTGTGTGCTTGGAGAGTGCTTGTTGTATGGCATGCTGCAATCTTGAACTTAATCTTAATAAAACTCTTTTTGTTTCTTTGTACTTTCCGTTCCTTACTCTGCTTGTTCTGTCTCTATCTAATGTACCTTTATCTTCCCCCTCCCTTTTTAATTTCATAAAAAGACAGGCTAATATCTGCTGTTTACTTTTATTCAGTGTTGCAGAAAGTAATGAGCCTTTAAACTCCTCAAACATGGTCATTGAATCTGCTGCATTAGGATCCCCTCCCTAGTATTTGCTCACCATGCTCTCCTGACCTGAGTCAAGATAATTATATGATGAGAATTGGAATATTGATAGCCTTGTGTATACCTTTGAACAGGCATGCTTTCGTTCTAATCAAGCAGCTACAGAAGGTTCTGAAAATGATAGAAATCTGGGTTATCAACATATACAGTAACTTCTGGTAATGATTCTTATCTTACAAAAATGTTGTGTGACACAGTAAACATTACAGGAAACTTCCTGCAGTCAGATGTTAATGTACCCTTCTGTCCAGATTTTCTCATTCCTCAGTTTAGGCATATAAACTGTTATGTCATATGTTACCAAGAATATACAACACAAGGATGATATTAGGTATTCATGTTTTACATTCTCATTGATAAAATCCTTCTTTTTTCTGATTGCAGGTGCTGCAATGGTCAGCAGAGCTCAAAGTGTTGCAGCCTTTAATGCTCCCAGTAAGTAGTTTTACCTTCTGTTTCACTTCTTTGACATAGAAGTATTTATTCATTCAGTCTTTTAACAAAAGAAGTTATATAGATTCCCAAAACTGGAACCCAATCTAGAGGAAACATAGACAACAAGTATAAAAGATAGAAAAGAAATGTAAAATACAACTTCTAACCAACGTTGAACAAATTTCCAGTGGATACACAAACTAGAGATGAGAATGTCAAGGAAAGACACATGAATGAAGCAAGTGCTGTTCCCAGTAACCCTATATATGGAGTATAGTATATCCTCTCTATATCCTCTTCATTTTGTTTTAATGAACTCCCAAAGAGACATTATTCTGACAAAACAAAAAGAATTGGTTTCCAAAAAACTAGGAAGAACTTTAAGCACTGATCATAGAATCCAAAGCCAGAAATGAAAGAAAATAGGGCAGGACAACACAGTTTTATTTTATAATATTAAGAATATCAAAAAGAATGTCCAACATTGTACAGTGCTAAAAGTAAATGATGCCACATACCAGACTGAGAGATCATACACGATCAACAAGCAAATAAATTTGGCTCAAGCTTCAAACCCTCACTCCTCCTGTATTCTCAGATCACATACACACAAATGCAACCCAGTCACATCTTCAGTTATTAATCTGAAAGCACTATCAGAGACCAAGAGCAATACATCTATGGTGCCAGATAAGATTAAAGTTTGCTTACTGTTTAACATGAGCATGAGCATGAATTGACTGATCCCTTAGACATGTCTTTCAGTATCAGACTCTTAAAAGATCTCACACTAGATGAATGGTGGAAAGCCATATTCATTCCAGTGCTCAAACATGGGACTTCAATGCTTCCAGCTAATCATAGACCTGCAAGCCTGACCAGTCTCATCTGTAATGCTAGGATCAAGAACATGCATCTGGAGCATTTCTTCTCGGGCCTCATTGAAAATTGGCTTTGTTACAAGTCAGACTTTCCCAGTAAACATATGCTAAATAAAATAAATAAAATAAAAAGGTATCAATATGGGATTAATATTCAATGATATAAGGAACCTAAAGACTGCTGACCTCAGTTTACATTTGTCAAAGGCAGAACTGTGTGTCAAATAAAACATAAGTAGTAAGGGTGGATGGATAATTTTCCCCCAAGGGCCTATCATTAGGCATAACTGCAAGGATTTGTCCTCAGTATCCCCATTTTGGCATCCAATTCTGATATCAAGGCAAATTATCAAGTTTTCTGGCTAACTACGTTTCCAAATGACTGTAAAGTCTGCGCCGTCATCAACACTGCGAAAGACATCAAGAGCACTCGGGAAATCCTGGTTCAAATAGCTGGTATAAAAACCATGCTTCAAAACTAAAAGTGCATAAATGTATTCTTTGCAAAGAAACCTTTGCAACTATTACGTTGAAAGAAAAATCTCCGGAATATTAACCCAGTTGTGAGGGGCCAATCAGTGGTCATTTTTACAACATACATTGACTGCTGTGAGGAAATTGTTTTTTAAACCACAACTGATTAGAAATAATATGACATTCAAATCCAGGGACATTATCATTCTGCTTTATACTGCACTCATAGGTCCATCATTGAATGTAATGCCCATAGGCATGCACATGTCCAAAATACCAGATTTATCCTGAGTTACCACTACATTTTATCAAGAAGAAAACCAAGGGATTAAATCATAACAGCTGCTTTGACTGCCTGAAAACCAAGACCTTTGTTTTTTTAGTTCCTAAAGGCTGCTAAGTGTAGATCTCTGTCTGACATACAGAGTGTGCCCGCCCTTTCACACCTTCTGCACATCCACTATTTCATTACCGGCACAAGTACTCACATTGCAGACCACAACTTCTACTGCAACTTCAATAGAACATTAATGAGGCATAGATATGTCTCATAAAGAATACCACTTCCCTGGAGCCAACTTCCTGTCCTTGTGAGGTTAAGCATGTCGCTTACTTTCTACAAGTTTATTGTCAATGCATGGATTAGAAACTGTCCCTTTACTCTGGATTTCTCATTCTTGTCTAAGATGCACAGGAAGACCCATGTAAATAACATAATACACAGTTACAGTTAATCACATTTGCTATACATGGATTTTTACACAATACTAAAAGATTAAGCAAGATAGCCACAAAATGTAGGTGTTTTGCTACTAAATTCCTAAGCCTAGAAACAGAGAGGGCATTCAGGGCTAGGCTATTAAAGATCCTCAAAGATCAAGAACATAGTAAGTATCTATGAACTTCTGAAACTCAGTTTCTATAAACATATGTAGTATTAGAGATAAACAGTAGAAAGCAAAGTATTTAGAAAAAATACATATTTCTAGTTTCAGTCTTATAATCACGTGCCACACATTGGAATACACAGACATTTAACAGTCGAGTTAACATATTTTTTAGGCATTTCTATAATATTTATATCACCAGCACTGAAGCAGAGTAAAGAGCATTGATTCAATCATGAATAAATGCAGAATATATTAGGGTAGGGATGTAAGCAGTGCTAAAGAACATTTTGTGTATGCATTGGCTTAGGATTATACAATTGAATTGTCTTCACGTCTTTTTGTGCTTGGAGCGTGCTTGTTGTATAGCATGCTGCAATCTTGAAGTTAATCTTAATAAAACTCTTTTGGTTCCTTTTTATTTTCAATTCCTCACTCGAGCTTGTTCTCACTGTCTCTAATGTACCTTTATCTTCCACAGCCGATTTTACTTTCATAAAAAGCAGACTCATTTCTGATATTTACTTTTATTCAGTGTTGCAGAAAGTAATGAGCCTTTAATCTCAACCAACATGGTCATTGAGCCTGCTGCATTATCATCCCCTCAATAGTTTTTGCTCACAAATCTCTCCTGACCTGAGTCAATATCATTATACGATGAGAATTGGAATACTGATAGTCTTGTGTATACCTTTGAACATGCATGCATTCGTTCTAATCAAGCAGCAATAAAAGGTTCTGAAATTGAAATAATGTGGGTTGTCATGAACATATACAGTAACATCTGGTAATGATTCTTATCTTACAAAAATGTTAAATGATACAGCTATCATTACAGGAAACTTCCTGCTCTCAGACATTAATAGACCCTTCTGTCCAGATTATCTCATTCCTCAGTTTAGAAGTATAAACTGTTATAACATATATTACCAAGAATATACAACACAAGGACTATATTGGCTATTCATGTTTTACTTTCTCAATGATAAAGTCCTTCTTTTTTCTCATTGCAGGTGCTGCAATGGTCATCAGAGCTCAAAGTGTTGCTGCCTTTAATGCTCCCAGTAAGTAGCTTTACCTTTTGTTTCATTTCTTTGACATAGAAGTATTTATTCATTCCATCTTTTAACAAAGAAATAATATAGATTTCCAAAACTAGAACCCAATCTAGTGAAACATGGACAACAAGTATAAAAGACAGAAAAGGAATGTAAAATGCAACTTCTAAGCAACACTGAAAAAAAAATCTCCAGTGGATGCACAAACTAGAGATGAGAATGTTAAGGATAGACACTTGAATGAAACAAGTGCTGTTAAAAGACACCCTATATATGGAGTATCATATATCCTGTCTATATCCTCTGCATTTTGTTTTAATCACCTCCAAAAGAGACATTACTCTGACAAAACAAAAATAATTCCTTTCCATAAAAATTAGGAAGAACTTTAAACACTGATCATAGAATCCAAAGCCAGAAAGGAAAGAAAATAGCCAGCTAAGGGCAGGACAACACAATCTTATTTTATAATATTAAGAATATCAAAAAGAATGTCCACCGTTGTACAACACTAAGAGGAAATGATATCACATCCCAGACTGAGAGATCATACAAAATCAACCAGCAGATAAGTTTTGCTCGAGTGTGACACCCTCACTCCTCCTGCATTCTCAGATCACATACACACAAATGCAACCCACTCGTGTCTCCCAGTTACCAATCTCAAAGCACTATCAGAGACCAAGAGCAATACATCTATGGTGCCAGATAAGATTAAAATTTGCCTACTTTTTAGCCTGAGCATGAGTTTATTGATCCCTTATAGATGTTTTTCAGTATCAGATTCAATAAAGAGTTCACACTAGATGAATGGAGGACAGCAACAATCATTCCCTTGCTCAAACGTGGGGCTTCAATGCTTCCAGCTAATTATAGACCTGCAAGCCTGACCTGTCTCATCTGTAATGCTAGCAACAAAGAGATGCATCTGGAGCATTTCTCCCCTGGCCTCTGCTTTGTTCCAAGTCGAACTTTCCCGGTAAACAAATGTTAAATAAAATGAATAAAAACGTATTGATATAGGATTAATATATAAGGATACAAGGAACCTAAAGACTGTTGACCTCAGTTTAGATTTGTCAGAGGCAGATCCTGACAACTTAACCTAGCAGACCTCTTCAAAAAAGTTACAGAAGCAATGGATGCGGCAAAACAGTGCATGACTATAGAAATGCATTCAACACCATCCCTTTTTCAGCCATAGTTAATAAACTCATTCAGCCAAATGTAAATCTTTATGTAGCAATTTTCACGTATCACATACTTCACAAACTCAGTGTGCCACACAGTCGCAGCCCTTAAGGCTAAATGCCACACCAAATACACTAGTAATAGGAGACTCTATTGTCAGGCACACTGACGTCTCGCTCACCAGACTGAACAAGGAAAAGGTCACTGCAAGCTGCCTGTCTGGTACCAGGATCTGCCACATAACACAAGCACTCAGGTCACTCCACAGCAGGTACAAATATGACTCTGTCATTGTCCATGTTGGTGTGAATGACCTGAGATGTACCTCCCTGGACTACATGAAAAGAGACATAGTGGAGCTCTCTGATCATGTAGCCCAAGCCGGTATGACTCTGACCCTGAGTAGCATCTTGCCCTCACCAAGAATGATGCCACAGTATAAAGACAAAATGATCAATTTTAACAATTGGCTAAGCTATTGGTGTCATTCAAAGGGGATCCAGTGTCTGTCAGCCTGGGATGACATGCTCGACAAGCCACGTTGCTTCGCTAGGAACGGCTTGCACCTGTCACCCTTAGGCTTTCGAATACTGGCTAAGGCTCTTGTCAACCCCATAGTGCCTTTTTTAGGCAAGGTTCAAAAGACAAACCCACCTCCATTGACAAAACAAGAAACAAAAAACTAAGTGTAATGCTACTCTACGCCAGAAGTCTAAACCTCAAGATGCATGCACTCAAGGCACTCCTCAGTATAGAGAAAATCAATATCTGTGCAGTAACAGAAACCTGGTTCAAGGCTCCAGAGTGCACCCCAGCACTACCAGGATATAACTCATACCATACATTTCAGCCACAGAACTCAGACCGAAATACTAAAGGCAAGGGAGTATCCATTTTCATCAAGGATACCCACACCTCCAGGTTAGTGACACTGCACTAGGCATCGGAGATCATCCATGTGCAACTAACAGTGGGCAAAACTGCTTTTCAGTTTGTAGCCTGCTACAGATCACCCACCTTGTCTCAGAACCCCCACTCGGCATTCCTGAGAACATTGGAGAATATGAAGGTCTCACCAAACACCATGATACTGGGGGAATTCAACTATCCAAACATTGACTGGGATAACTACTCGAGTCCCAACTATGTTGCCCAATGGTTCCTGGAGTTTATAAACTCAAATGCCATGGAACAACTAGTCACCACTCCCATAAGAGGGGGCAACATATTGGACCTGGTCATCACCAACATCAGGGCTAAATGTTTCACACCTGAGGTAAACCCCTCATTGGTAAGATCAGACCATAAACTAATCACAATGGACATCCACATCCCGACCCCACCCCCAGCCAAGGAAACCACTGTGAAAAATTTCTCAAAAGCAAACTTCACACTTCTCAAGACCGAGGTGGAAAGCTTCAAAGCCCGCAGGCTAATGGAAAATGCTACCCAAACAGCAGAATAATTTACAAATGCATTCTATGAGCACCTACAGGAATGCATGGATCGTGCCATCCCAAGTAAAACCAAGACTCTCTCCTCCAAAAGCAGGAGACCAGTTTGGTGGACCCCAGCCATAAATAAGCTATACAACAGAAGGAGGAAACTACTACATGATAGGGCAAAATCCCCAAAAGGGAAGACATCCCTGATCAGTATTAGCAAGAAACTCTGATCCCTCATAAAATCATCAAAGGCAAGCTTCGAAAGAAAAATTGCCAAAGACTCTAAAGATAATCACAAGGCTTTCTTTAGCTACATCAAGAATCTGGGTGGCAGCTCTCAGATCTGCTCTGAGCTGGTGCAAAATGACACGAAATACAAGGAACCCACAGACATTGCCAATATCCTGGCAGACAGGTTCAGTGCAAACTTTACCCCCCTTCCCTCCCAAAAGGGCCTGTGTCTATCCCAGAAGAATGCAGTTCCCCAGACATCACAGACACACAGGTAAAAGTAGCCCTTTCCAAAGTAAAAAACACAGCATCAATGGGACCGGATGGTATCCTGGGCTGCTTCTTACGCGAGCTCCAAAATGAACTAAACCCGCACATAAATTCACTGTTCCAACTCAGCCTTACCACAGGTTATGTACCCAAAGAATGGCGTACAGCAACAGTAATCTTGCTCCACAAAGGTGGTACCACAATGGATCCCAGGAACTATCACCCTATAAGCCTGACTAGCCTTGTCTGCAAGGCTATGGAGTGCATCATCATCGATCTCATAAACAAAGACATTGGGAACCTCCAGGCTCTGGACCCTATCCAATTCAGTTTTGTTAAGGGCAGATCTTGCCTCTTAAACCTAGTTGACTTCTTTGAAACAGTTACCAAAGCCATAGATGAGGGAAATGTAGTCCACACAGCCTACCTGGACCTCGCAAATACCTTCGGCACAATACCCCACTCTGGCATCATAAATAAGCTTACCAGCTTAAATATCAACCCATATGTCACAAGATGAGTTGCTAATTGGCTCAGGGATAGAACTCATATGGTCAGAGTTGGGGGTGCCATGTCCGACTCTAAACCAGTTACAAGTGGTGTCCCACAGGGCTCAGTCCTGGGACCCCTCTTGTTCGGTATATACTTCTCTGAGGTACAGTCAAGCACAGGAGGACTGTGGCTGACAAGTTTGCAGATTACTGCAAACTGGGAGCCATAATTGACTCTCCAGCTGATACAAGCATCCTCCAGAAGGGTCTCACAGAGACGGATACCTGGTGTCAGAACCATGGTCTCAAGCTAAATACCAAAAAGTCATAGTCATCCCCTGTGGGAAAAACAAAGTGCTCACAAAGTACCACATAGGAGGTAATCCACTAAATAAGGAAAAAGTAATTAGGGATCTGGGACCCAAGCAGAAAGTAACCTCTCCTTTGACAATCACATTGCCAAAGTGGTTAGAAAAACCTTCTATATAGCTCACCTAATCACAAAAGGGTTCACATCTAGATCAAGAGAGGTCATTGTGCCCCTCTACTCATCGCTCATCAGGCCCATAATTGAGTACAATGCCCCATTTGGGATGTACCTTACCTGACACCTTCTACAGCTGGAGAGACCTCAAAAGTACCTCACCAAGAGGATCGTGGGCCTCAAACAGATGCCCTATGCAGCTCGACTAAAGAAACTCCAGCTCTACTCAGTTGCTTACCGCCTATTCCAAGGCAATCTCTGCCTGACATACAAGGCCATGTCTAACCCGGAATTAATGGACATGCTCCACCTCAAAAAAAAAAAAACAAATCCATTAGAGCTCCAGGCTCCAGGCATATAAACCTCAGCACAACAATAAATAGGACATGCTGGAGGGATAGATTCATATCCCAGAGGCTTCCCTCACTCTGGAATAGAATCCCAGTCCATGTTAGGCATAGCCCCTTGCTGACCCTCTTAAAGAGAATACTTGATGAGTGGATGGGAAATCGTAAATTTACTCCTGGGATCACCTCTATGGCCCTGCTGGACAGAGGCTTAGGAATCTAGTCTAAAAGGGAGGTGAAAGCCTACACATTCTGGTAAGGCTTACAAATGCCCTAGGGCAGACAGCCTACTACCTATCTATGAACCTACCTATGAACCTATAACTCTTTGTTTGACAAACTGTGTGAGAAATTAAACTCAAGTAGTTAGTGTTGATTGATCCATTTCTACCAATGGGCCTCTCACTAGTGCATAACCTCAGGGCTTTATCCTCAGTATCCCATTTTTGTCATCCACTTCTCAGATATCAAGGCAAATTATTAAGGTTTCTGGCTAACAAAGTTTCCTAATGACTATAAAGTCTGCACCATCATGAACACTCCAAAAGATGTCAAAAACTTTCAGTAAATCCTGGCAGAAATAGCTGGTGCACAAAGCATGCTTCAAAACTAAAAGTGCATAAATGTATTCGTTGCAAAGAAAAACTTCCTTTGCAACTATTATGTTGAAGAAAAACATCTCCTGAATATTAACCCAGTTGTGAGGGTCCAATCAGTGGACATTTTTACAACATACATCGACTGCTGTGAGGAAATTTTTTTTTAAACCACAACTGATTAGCAATAATATGACATTCAAATCCAGGGATGTTATCATTCTGCTTTACACTGCACTCATAGGCCCATCATTGAATGTAATGCGCCATATGCATGTACATGTCCAAAATACCAGATTTATCCTGAGTTACCACTGCATTTTATCAAGAAATAACCAAGGGATTAAATCAAAATGGCTGCTGTCACTGCCTGAAAACCCAGTACTTCTTCTTCTGACTTCCTAAAGGCTGCAAAAAGGAAATCTCTTTCTGATATGTAGAGTTTCCCCATCCTTTCACACCTTTTATAAATCCTCAATTTCAATAGCGGCATAAGTACTACCTTTGCAGACCACAACTTCTAGAGCAACTTGAATAGATTATTAATGAAGGATAGATATGACTCATAAAGAATACCACTTCCTGAAGCCAACTTCCTGTCCATGTGAGGTTAAACATATCACTTACTTCCTACAACTTTATTGCCAATGCACGGATTAGAAACTCTCTTTACACTTGATTTCTCATTCTTGTCTATGATGGACATCGCCTTTCACAGTTACACTAACATAGCAAAAGGTAAGGTAAATAATTTTGTGAGTTTAATAAGATCTTTTAACTTGTTTGGAATACGTAAAGGGTGATCTCTAGTCTAAATGGCAATAAAGTAGAGGGTATGGGGCTTGTAAAAATGCTGTTTTACTTAAAGGCATCAACACACTCAAATGGGCACGTTTCTGGATATTTATTCATTGTAATCATGGTGGTATGGCTGTGATGTTAGTTGATATAATTATGAGGCTCTGGATGGAGAACCCTGATCTTGTTGGGCTGTGGGAATGATCCACACATAAATGCATGTTTTATTGCACTATCCAGATATGATTTATGTTTTCTTGTTTAAAGGAGTTTGTTTTACTTCATATAAAATTAAGAAGTTTGTAGGATAACAATTGTAAGGGCATAAATATGTACTTTGCTTTTGCAATGGAGGTTAGTTAAGGGGAACAGTAGTTGACTCATGCAGTAGTTGATGTTTTGTGCTCTGGGGCTCTTGGAAAGTTTGTTTAGGTTCCATAGTGCTCTACTGGACCACATGCCTAGTAACTAAGAAATAAACTCAATTATACTGGTGCACAGTGCAGCACCTTATCAGGAGATATTTTTAAAGTTTTTGTTCTGTTCAGTACTTGAGAGAGACAGAGAGAGAAAGAGAGGAGTGCATACATTATTAACCTGTTCTGACTGCTACATGTCACCATTATTTCTGAAACTGCTGACATGTTAGTAAAGAAATACAAAGTCTCATTTTCAACTAGTTACATTTAAATAAATGATTGTCCCTATTATTTTGTGGGTTGTGTGACTTGCATTAAGTGAAAACCACACTGCCAAAACAAAGAACACTGCATGTGTTCAAAATCAGTGTCACAGATACAGGACACAAATTGTGCAGAGCCATAGCAGTGGTACCTTGCAAGACTATGCTGTTTGGTTATGCTGATTTATTCACAGATCTAGGATTCTTGCCAAGACCATATCACATGCAAATAAAACCTGAGGTAGTGGCAGTAAGTCAAGCACTGAAAAATGTACCTGTCGTATTCAGGAGTAAAGTGGAACATGAATTAAACAGAATAGAAATCCTAGGTATCATTAAAAAGCAATTAGAGTCAATAAAATGAGAGAATATTATACTCATTAAAAAAGATGATACACATTTTTACAGCTCTACAAGATATGAACAGATTAAGTTTGAAAGATCACTACCTAATAATGCTTACAACTGAAGAAGCAATATGAAAAATGACAAATGCAAATGTTTTTTTTCAGTATCAGATGCAAATTAGACATTTCTGGCAAATAATGCTGAATGATCAACTCTCTATTATGGCTTAATTATTGGCTGTGTTTTAAATGTTTTGTTTTTAAATGTTTTATCGTTAATTAATTAATTAAGTAATAGTATGATTTCTCTGGGAACATATTTAAATAACTGAACAAGAGTTTTGTGTTAATGCTTTGAGAAAGGACTTTTCACTTGAAAGCTTTACTCGTGAAGTGGTTTGAAGCTTTTATTTGTATTTTTGCTTTGTGATTGTGGTCTTGATCTTCGGTTTGTCTGTTCAGTTTGGTTTGTTATTTTTTTGTGTGTATAATATACACACAAAAAAAGTATAACATTGACTGTCATTGCTATGTGGACCTTCCAACAGCTGTCTTTGGGCACCTGGGTGTAACACAGATATGAGCCTCACAGACACTGCACCAGTTGCATTTATTAATTTACTTTATTTATTGTTAAAAATTTACCTACAACGTAGCCAGTGGGTCGACTTTGTATTATATTAGTCCACATAAACCTGGGGGTCTTGTTTTTTTTTTTTTTTTTTTTTTTGCTCTTCAGTGTATGTGAGAGACCTTTTTTTTTGCTCTTCAGTTTGCCCCCAGACCATTTCTGTTGACTCAATGCGGCTCTTGCAACTGAAAAGGTTGGACACCCCTGTTCTAGAGCAACTTGAATAGATTATTAATGAGGGATAGATATGATTCATAAAGAATACCACTTCCTTAAGCCAACTTCCTGTCCATGTGAGGTTAAACATTTTACTTACTTCCTACAACTTTATTGTCAGTGCACGGATTAGAAACTCTCTTTCCTCTGGATTTCTCATTCTTGTCTATGATGGACAGGAAGAATATATAAATAACATAATCCATTGTTATGGTTATTCATATTTGCTATACATTGGTTTTCATGCAATACTAAAAGATTATCTCAACTGTGGTTGTGCAAGATATACACAAAATGTAGGTGCTTGGGTACTAAATAACTAAGGCTAAAAACACAGATGGAATTCAGGGCTAGGCTGGTAAAGATCCTCAAATATCAACAATGTAGTCAGTACCTATGAGCTTCTGAAACTCGGATTCTATAAATATGTGTAATATTAGAGATAAATAGTAAAAAGTAAAGTATTTAGCAAAAAATACATATTTCTAGTTTCAGGCTTATAATCACGTACCTCACATTGGAATACACAGACATTTAACACTCCAGTTAACATATTGTTTAGGTATTTCTATAATATTTATATCACCAGCACTAAAGTAGAGTAAAGAGCAATGATTCATTCATGAATAAATGCAGAAAATATTAGGGTAGGGATGTAAGCAGTGCTAAAGAACATTTTGTGTATGCATTGGCTTAGGATTATACAAGTGAATTGTCTTCACGGGTCTGTGTGCTTGGAGAGTGCTTGTTGTATGGCATGCTGCAATCTTGAAGTTAATCTTAATAAAACTCTTTTGGTTTCTTTGAACTTTCAGTTCCTCACTCTGGTTGTTCTGTCTCTATCTAATGTACCTTTATCTTTCCCCTCCCTTTTTAATTTTATAAAAAGCAGGCTAATATCTGCTGTTTACTTTTGTTCATTGTTGCAGAAAGTAATGAGCCTTTAATCTCCTCAAACATGGTCATTGAAACTGCTGCATTAGGATCCCCTCCCTAGTATTTGCTCAACATGCTCTCCTGACCTGAGTCAAGAGCACTATATGATGAGAATTGGAATATTGATAGTCTTGTGTATACCTTTGAACAGGCATGCTTTTGTTCTAATCAAGCAGCTACAGAAGGTTTTGAAAATGGAAGAAATCTGGGTTGTTATCAACATATACAGTAACTCCTGGTAATGATTCTTATCTTACAAAAATGTGTGACACGGTAAACATTACAAGAAACTTCCTGCAGTCAGATGTTAATGCACCCTTCTGTCCAGATTATCTCATTCCTCAGTTTAGGTGTATAAACTGTTATGCCATATATTACCAAGAATATACAACACAAGGATGATATTAGGTATTCATGTTTTGCTTTCTCAGTGATAAAAACCTTTTTTCTGATTGCAGGTGCTGCAATGGTCAGCAGAGCTCAAAGTGTTGCAGCCTTTAATGCTCCCAGTAAGTAGTTTTACCTTCTGTTTCACTTCTTTGACATAGAAGTATTTATTCATTCCATCTTTTAACAAAGAAATGATATAGATTCCCAAAACTGAAACCCAATCTAGAAGAAGCATGGACAACATGTATAAAAGACAGAAAAGAAATGTAAGATACAACTTCTAACCAACGTTGAAAAAAAATCTCCAGTGGATACACAAACTAGAGATGAGAATGTCAAGGATAGACACTTGAATGAAGCAAGTGCTGTTCCCAGTAACCCTATATATGGAGTATCGTATATCCTCTCTATATCCTCTTCATTTTGTTTTAATGAACTCCCAAAGAGACATTATTCTGACAAAACAAAAATAATTGGTTTCCAAGAAGTTAGGAAGAACTTTAAGCACTAATCATAGAATCCAAAGCCAGAAATGAAAGAAAATAGGGCAGGACAACACAGTTTTATTTTATAATATTAAGAATATCAAAAAGAATGTCCAGCATTGTACAGTGCTAAAAGTAAATGATATTGTATACCAGACTGAGAGATCATACACGATTAACAAGAAAATAACTTTTGCTCAAGCTTCAAACCCTCACTCCTCCTGTATTCTCAGATCATATACACACAAATGCAATGCAGTCATGTCTTCAGTTACCAATCTCAAAGCACTATCAGAGACCAAGAGCAATACATCTATGTTGACAGATAAGATTAAAGTTTGCTTACTTTTTAGCATGAGCATGAGTTGACTGATCCCTTAGACATGTCTTTCATTATCAGACTCTTAAAAGATCTCACACTAGATGAATGGAGGAAAGCCACATTCATTCCAGTGCTCAAACGTGAGACTTCAATGCATCCAGCAAATCATAGACCTGCAAGCCTGACCAGTCTCATCTGTAATGCTAGGAACAAGAAAATGCATCTGAAGCATTTCTTCTCAGGCTTCACTGAGAATTGGCTTTGTTACACATCAGACTTTCCCAGTAAACAAATGTAAAATAAAATAAAAAGGTATCAATATAGGATTAATATACAATGATATAAGACCTCAGTTTACATTTGTCAAAGGCAGAACTCTTCAAAAAAGTTACAGAAGCAATGGATGAGGGCAAAACAGTGCATGACTATGCATTCAAGACCATCCCCTTTTCAGCCATAGTTAATAAACTCACTCAGCTAAATGTAAATCTTTACATAACTCTTTGAATGACAAATTGTGTGCCAAATAAAACACAAGTAGTAAGGGTGGATGGATCCTTTTCCCCCAAGGGCTTCTCACTAGTGCATAACTACAGGGATTTGTCCTCAGTATCCCCTTTTTGGCATCCAATTCTCAGATATCAAGGCAAATTAATAAGGTTTCTAGCTATCTAAGTTTCCAAATGACTGTAAAGTCTGCGTCATCATCAACACTATGAAAGACATCAAGAGAACTCAGGAAATCCTGGTACAAATAGATGGTATAAAAACCATGCTTCAAAACTAAAAGTGCATAAATGAATTCTTTGCAAAGAAAAACTTCCTTTGCAACTATTATTTTGAAAGAAAAATCTCTGGAATATTAACCCAGTTGTGAGGGACCAACCAGTGGTCTTTTTTGCAACATACATCAGCTGCTGTGAGGAAACTCTTTTTTAAACCACAACTGATTAGCAATAATATGACATTCAAATCCAGGGACATTATCATTCTGCTTTACACTGCACTCATAGGTCCATCATTGAATGTAATGCCCCAAAGGCATGTACATGTCCAAAATACCAGATTTATCCTGAGTTACCACTGCATTTTATCAAGAAGAAAACCAAGGGATTAAATCAAAATGGCTGCTGTGACTGCCTGAAAACCCAGACCTCCTTTTTTTAGTTCCTAAAGGCTGCTAAGTGTAGATCTCTGTCTGACATACAGAGTGTCCCCATCCTTTCACACCTTCTGCACATCCACTATTTCAATACTGGCACAAGTCTCACATTGCAGACCACAACTTCTACTGCAACTTCAATAGAACATTAATGAGGCATAGATATGTCTCATAAAGAATACCCCTTCCCTGGGGAAAACTTCCTGTCCATGTGAGGTTAAGCATGTCGCTTACTTTCTGCAAGTTTATTGTCAATGCACGGATTAGAAACTGTCCCTTTACTCTTTATTTCTCATTCTTGTCTAAGATGCACAGGAAGAACCATGTAAATAACATAATACACAGTTACGGTTATTCACATTTGCTATACATGGATTTTCACACAATACTAACAGATTATCTCAACTGTGATTAAGCAATATAGCCACAAAATGTAGATGCTTTGCTACTAAATTACTAAGCCTAGAAACACAGAGGGACTTCATGGCTAGGCTGGTAAAGATCCTCAAAGATCAAGAACATAGTAAGTATCTAGGAACTTCTGCAACTCGGATTCTATAAACATATGTAGTATTAGTGATAAACAGTAGAAAGCAAAGTATTTAGAAAAAATAGATATTTCTAGCTTCAGTCTTATAATCACGTACCACACATTGGAATACACAGGCATTTAACAGTACAGTTAACATATTTTTTAGGTATTTCTATAATATTTATATCACCAGCACTGAAGAAGGGTAAAGAGCATTGATTCAATAATGAATAAATGCAGACATTATTAGGGTAGGGATGTAAGCAGTGCAAAAGAACATTTTGTGTATGCATTGGCTTAGGATTATACAAGTGAATTGTCTTCATGCCTTTGTGTGCTTGGAGAGTGCTTGTTGTATGGCATGCTGCAATCTAGAAGTTAATCTTAATAAAACTCTTTTGGTTTCTTTGTATTTTCAGTTCCTCACTCAGTTTATTCTCACTGTCTCTATCTAATGTACCTTTAAGTTCCACAGCCATTTACTTTCATAATAAGCAGACTCATTTCTGATATTTACTTTTGTTCAGTGTTGCAGAAAGTAATGAGCCTTTAATCTCAACAAACATGGTCATTGAGTCTGCTGCATTATCATCCCCTCCATAGTTTTTGCTCACAAATCTCTCCTGACCTGAGTCAATATCATTATACAATGAGAATTGGAATATTGATAGTCTTTTGTATACCTTTGGACAGGCATGCTTTATTTCTAATCAAGCAGCAATAAAAGGTTCTGAAATTGAAAAAACGTGGGTTGTCATCAACATATACAGTAACTTCTGGTAATGATTCTTATCTTACATAAAATGTTAAGTGACACATTAAACATTACAAGAAACTTCCTGCACTAAGACATTAATGTACCCTTCAGTCCAGATTATCTCATTCCTCAGTTTAGGCGTATAAATTGTTATGCCATATATTACCAAGAATATACAACACAAGGACTATATTGGGTATTCATGTTTTACTTTCTCAATGATAAAGTCCTTCTTTTTTCTCATTGTAGGTGCTGCAAAGGTCAGCAGAGCTCAAAGTGTTGCAGCCTTTAATGCTCCCAGTAAGTAGTTTTACCTTCTGTTTCACTTATTTGACATAGAAGTATTTATTCATTCCATCTTTTAACAAAGAAATAATATAGATTTCAAAAACTAGAACCCAATCTAGTGAAACATGGACAACAAGTATAAAAGACAGAAAAGGAATGTAAAATGCAGCTTCTAAGCAACACTGAAAAAAAATCTCCAGTGGATGCACAAACTAGAGATGAGAATGTTAAGGATAGACACTTGAATGAAACAAGTGCTGTTCCCAGACACCCTATATATCTAGTATCATATATCCTGTCTATATCCTCTGCATTTTGTTTTAATCACCTCCAAAAGTGACATTACTCTGACAAAACAAAAATAATTCCTTTTGATAAAAATTAGGAAGAACTTTAAACACTGATCATAAAATCCAAAGCCAGAAAGGAAAGGAAATAGCCAGCTAAGGGCAGGACAATACAATCTTATTTTATAATATTAAGAATATCAAAAAGAATGTCCACCATTGTACAACACTAAGAGTAAATGATATCACATCCCAGACTGAGAGATCATACACAATCAACCAGCAGATAAGTTTTGCTCGAGTTTCACACCCTCACTCCTCCTGTATTCTCAGATCACATACACACAAATGCAACCCACTCACATCTCCCAGTTACCAATCTCAAAGCACTATCAGAGACCAAGAGCAATACATCTATGGTGCCAGATAAGATTAAAGTTTGCCTACTTTTTAGCATGAGCATGAGTTGACTGATCCCTTACAGATGTTTTTCAGTATCAGACTCAAAAAAGAGTTCACACTAGATGAATGGAGGACAGCAACAATCATTCCCTTGCTCAAATGTGGGGCTTCAATGCTTCCAGCTAATTATAGACCTGCAAGCCTGACCTGTCTCATCTGTAATGCTAGCAACAAAGAGATGCATCTGGAGCATTTCTCCCCTGGCCTCTGCTGAAAACTGACTTTGTTCCAAGTCGAACTTTCCCGGTAAACAAATGTTAAATAAAATGAATAAAAACGTATCAATATAGGATTAATATATAAGGTTATAAGGAACCTAAAGACTGTTGACATCATTTTAGATTTGTCAGAGGCAGATCCTGCCAACTTAACCTAGCAGACCTCTTCAAAAAAGTTACAAAAGCAATGGATGTGGTCAAAACAGTGCATGACTATAGAAATGCATTCAACACAATCCCTTTTTCAGCCATAGTTAATAAATTCATTCAGCCAAATGTAAATCTTTATGTAACTCTTTGTATGACAAACTTTGTGAGAAATAAAACTCAAGTAGTTAGTGTCGATGGATCCATTTCTACCAATGGGCCTCTCAATAGTGCATAACCACAGGGCTTTGCCATCAGTATCCCATTTTTGTCACCCACTTCTCAGATATCAAGGCAAATTATTAATGTTTCTGGCTAACAAAGTTTCCCAATGACTATAAAGTCTGCACCATCATAAACACTCCAAAAGACGTCAAAAACTTTCAGTGAATCCTGGCAGAAATAGCTGGTGCACAAACCATGCTTCAAAACTAAAAGTGCATAAATGTATTCTTTGCAAAGCAAATCTTCCTTTGCAACTATTATGTTGAAAAAAAATCTCCTTAATATTAGCCCAGTTGTGAGGGACCAATCAGTGGTCATTTTTACAACATACATCAGCTGCTGTGAGGAAATTATTTTTTAAACCACAACTGATTAGCAAGTGAATTGTCTTCACGTGTCTGTGTGCTCAGAGAGTGCTTGTTGTATGGCATGCTGCAATCTTGAAGTTAATCTTAATAAAACTCTTTTTGTTTCTTTGTACTTTCAGTTCCTCACTCTGCTTGTTCTGTCTCTATCTAATGTACCTTTATCTTCCCCCTCCCTTTTTAATTTCATAAAAAGCAGGCTAATATCTGCTGTTTACTTTTGTTCAGTGTTGCAGAAAGTAATGAGCCTTTAAACTCCTCAAACATGGTCATTGAATCTGCTGCATTAGGATCCCCTCCCTAGTATTTGCTCACCCTGCTCTCCTGACCTGAGTCAAGATCATTATATGATGAGAATTGGAATATTGATAGTCTTGTGTATACCTTTGAACAGGCATGCTTTTGTTCTAATCAAGCAGCTACAGAAGGTTCTGAAAATGATAAAAATCTGGGTTATCAACATATACAGTAACTTCTGGTAATGATTCATATCTTACAAAAATGTTGTGTGACACAGTAAACATTACAGGAAACTTCCTGCAGTCAGATGTTAATGTACCCTTCTGTCCAGATTATCTAATTCCTCAGTTTAGGCATATAAACTATGCCATATATTACCAAGAATATACAACACAAGGATGATATTAGGTATTCATGTTTTACTTTCTCAGTGATAAAATCCTTCTTATTTCTGATTGCAGGTGCTGCAATAATCAGCAGAGCTCAAAGTGTTGCAGCCTTTAATGCTCCCAGTAAGTACTTCTTTGACAGAAGTATTTATTCATTCCATTTTTTAACAAAGAAATTATATAGATTCCCATAACTGGAACCCAAGCTAGTGAAACATGGACAACAAGTATAAAAGACAGAAAAGAAATGTAAAATGCAATCACAGTCCTTAAGGCAAAAGAACATACTCAACACACTAGTAATAGGTGACTCTATAGTCAGGCACACTGACGTCCCACTCACTAGGCTGAACAAGGAGAAGGTTACTGTTAGTTGCCTTTTGGGTGCCAGGATCCACCATATAAAACAAGCACTCAGGTCACTCCAGAACAAGTACAAATATGACTCTTTCATTGTCCACGTTGGTGTGAATGACCTGAGCCGTACCTCCCTGGACTGCATGAAAAAAGACATGGAGGAGCTCTCTGATCACGTAGCCCAGGCTGGTATGACCCTGAGTAGCATCCTGCCCTCACCAAGAATGATACCATGGAATAGAGAAATAATTATCAATTTCAACAATTGGCTAAGCTTCTGGTGTCATTTAAAGGGGATCCAGTGTCTGTCAGCCTGGGATGACATGCTCGACAAGCCACGCTGCTTTGCTAGAGACAGCTTGCACCTGTCACCCTTAGGGTTTCGAATACTGGCCAAAGCTCTTGCCACCCCACAAAGTGCCTTTTTAGGCAAGACTCAAAAGACAAACCCACTGCCATAAATAGCACAAGTAACAAAAAACTGAGGGCAATGCTGCTCAATGCCAGAAGTCTAAACCTTGAAATGCACGCACTCGAGGCACTGCTCAGTATGGAGAAAATCGATATATGTGCAGTAAAAGAAACCTGGCTAGGCTCCAGAGAGCACCCCAGCACTACCAGGCTACAACTCATACCATACATTTCGGCCACAAAACCCGGACCAAAATACAAAAGGTGGGGGAGTATCCATATTCATCAGGGATACCCACACCTCCAGGCTAGTGGCACAGCACAATGCTTCAGAGATCATCCACATGCAACTAAGAATGGGTAAAACTGCTATTCAAATTATAGCTTGCTACAGATCACCCACCATGTCCCAGGACCCCCACTCCACATTCCTGGAAACACTGGGAAACATAAAGGTCCTACCAAACACACTGGTATTGGGTGATTTAAATTATCCAAACATTAACTGGGAGAACTACTCAAGTACGAACTCCCTGGCCCAACATTTCCTAGAATTTATAAACTCAACTGTTTAACACCCCCACCAGAGGTGACAACATATTGGACCTGGTTATTACCAACATGGGCGACTGGTGTTCCACACCAGAGGTCAACCCCTCGCTGGTTTGATTTGACCATAAACTAATCACTTTGGATATACACATTCCGCCACCACCCCCGGTCAAAGAAACCACAGTAAAAAACTTTTCAAAAGCAAACTTCACGTTACTTAAGACTGAGGTGGGAAGATTCAAAGCCCCCATGCTAAAGGATAATGCTGTCCAAGCTGCAAAATCCTTTACTAATGCACTCTACAGGCACCTACAAGAATGCATGGATCGTGCTATCCCAAACAAAACCAAGACTCACTCCTCCAAGAAAAGGAAACCAGTCAGGTGGATCCCTGCTATAAACAAGCTATACAATAAAAGGAGGAAACTAGTACAGAAAAGAGTAAAATCCCAAAAAGGGAAGACATCCCTGATCAGTATCAGCAATAAACTACATTCCCTCATAAAATCATCCAAGGCTAGCTTCGAAGGAAAAATTGCCATCAACTCTTAAGATAACCACAAGGCATTCTTTAGCTATGTCAATAATCTAAGTGGCAATTCTCAGATCTGCTCAGAGTTAGTGCAGAATGGCACATAATACACTGAACTGACCAATATAGCCAACATCCTGGCAGGCAGGTTCAGTGCAAACTTCACCCCCCCTCACCCCCCAAAGGGCCCATAACTATACCAGAAGAATGTAGTGCCCCTGAAATCACAGACACTCGGGTTAAAACAGCCCTTTCCAAAGTGAAAAACACAGCATCAATGTGACCGGACAGTGTCCCAGGCTGCATCCTACATGAGCTCAAAGATGAACTAACACCTCATCTAAACACACTGTTTAAACTCAGCTTCTCCGCAGGCTACATGCCCACAGAGTGGTGCACAGCAACAGTTATTCCGCTCCACAAAGGTGGAGCCACAACAGACTCAGGGAACTATCATCCTATAAGCCTGACTAGCTTGGTCTGCAAAGCTATGGACCGCATCATCATGAATCTCATTAACAGAGACATTGGAAACCTCCAAACACTGGACCCAACCCAGTTCGGCTTTGTTAAGGGAAGATCTTGTCTCCTAAACCTGCTGGACTTCTTTGAGACAGTTACCAAGGCTATAGACGAGGGAAAGGTGGTCCACACAGCCTACCTAGACCTTGCAAAGGCCTTCGACACTATTCCCCACTCAGGTATTATAGACAAGCTCACCAGCCTGAACATAAACCCCTACGTCACAAGATGGGTTGCCAGCTGGATCATGGACAGAACCCACATGGTAAGAGTTGCAGGAGCTAGGTCTGACTTTAAACCTGTTACAAGTGGTGTTCCCCAGGGCTCAGTCCTAGGACCCCTCCTGTTTGGCATATACTTCTAAGTGGTACAGGCAAGCATAGGAGGACTAGGGCTCACCACATTCGCAGACGACTGCAAACTAGGGGCTATAATTGACTCTTCGGCTGACACAGACATCCTCCAAAAGGGGCTCACTGAGACAGATACCTGGTGTCAAAACCATGGGTGGGAGGGTGGCATAATGGTTAAGGTGTTTACCTTAGCAGGACAAGGTGCAGTGTTTGATTCTCATAGGGGGTAATTGGCTAGGCTCAAAATGGTCCATGAGGGCAGTTAGCCTAGTACTAATCTAGGAATCTAATCTATGAATCTAAGAATCTATGGTCTCAAGCTAAATGCCAAAAAGTGCATAGTCATCCCCTTTGGAAAAAAACAAAGTAGCCACAAACTACCACATAGGTGGTAGCCCCCTAAATACGGAAGACGTAATAAGGGATCTGGGGACCCAATTAGATAGTAACCTCTCCTTTGATAATCACATTGCCAAAGTGGTTAGAAAATCCTTCTAAGTGGCCCACCTAATCACAAAAGGGTTTGCATCCAGATCGAAAGAGGTCATTGGGCCCCTCTACGCATCACTCATCAGACCCATCATAGAGTACAATGCCCCATTTGGGATGTACCTTACAAGACACCTGCAACAACTGGAAAGATCACAGAATTTCCTCACCAAGAGGATCACTGGCCTCAAGCAGACACCCTATGCAGCTCAACTGAAGAAACTCTAGCTGTACTCGGTTGCATACCGCCTACTCAGAGGTGATCTCTGCCTGACATACAAGGCCATGTCCAACTCAGAATTAATGGACATGCTCCACCTAAAGAAAACCATATCCCCTCGAGCCACATGCTCTAGGGATCTAAACCTCACCACAACAATAAATAGAATGTGCTGGAGGGATAGATTCCTGTCCCAGAGACTTCCCATGCTCTGGAACAAGATTCCAATCTACATTAGGCAGAGCTGCTTGCTAACCCTCTTCAAGAGAAACCTTGATGAGTGGATGGGAAACAGAACGTTTAGCCCAGGGATCACTTCAATGGCTCTGCTGGACAGAGGCACAGGGAACTAATCTAAGGGGGTGGTGAAAGCCAACACATTCTGGCTAGGCTTATAAATGCCTTCAGGCAGATAGCCTAGTACCTACCTATGAACCTATGAACCTATGAATGCATTTCTATAGTCATGCACTGTTTTGCCCACATCCATTGCTTCTGTAACTTTTTGAAGAGGTCTGCTAGGTTAAGTTGGCAAGATCTGCCTCTGACACATCTAAACTGAGGTCAACAGTCTTTAGGTTCCTTGTATTCTTATATATTAATCTTATATCAATATGTTTTTATTCATTTTATTTAACATTTGTTTACCGGGAAAGTTTGACTTGGAACCAAGTCAAATTTCAGCAGAGGCCAGGGGAGAAATGCTCCAGATGCATCTCTTTGCTGCTAGCATTACAGATGAGACAGGTCAGGCTTGCAGGTCTATAATTAGCTGGAAGCATTGAAGCCCCAAGTTTGAGCAAGGGAATGATTGTTGCTGTCCTCCATTCATCTAGTTTAAACTCTTTTTTGAGTCTGATACTGAAAAACATCTGTAAGAGATCAGTCAACTCATGCTCATGCTAAAAAGTAGGCAAACTTTAATCTTATCTGGCACCATAGATGTATTGCTCTTGGTCTCTGATAGTGCTTTGAGATTGGTAACTGGGAGACGTGAGTAGGTTGCATTTGTGTGTATGTGATCTGAGAATACAGGAGGAGTGAGGGTGTGAAACTCGAGCAAAGCTTATCTGCTGGTTGATTGTGTATGATCTCTCAGTCTGGGATGTGATATAATTTACTCTTGGTGTTGTACAATGGTGGACAATCTTTTTGATATTCTTAATATTATAAAATAAGATTTTGCTGTCCTACCCTTAGCTGGCTATTTTCTTTCCTTTCTGGCTTTGGATTATATAATCAGTGTTTAAAGTTCTTCCTAATTTTTATGGAAAGGCATTATTTTTGTTTTGTCAGAGTAATGTCACTTTTGGAGGTGATTAAAACAAAATGCAGAGGATATAGACAGGATATAAGATACTCCATATATAGGGTACCTGGGAACAGCACTTGTTTAAGTGTCTATCCTTAACATTCTCATCTCTTGTTTGTTCATCCACTGGAGATTTTTTTTTCAGTGTTGCTTAGAAGTTGCATTTTACATTCCTTTCCTGTCTTTTATACTTGTCTTATGTTTCGCTTGATTGGATTCTAGTTTTGGAAATCTATATAATTTCTTTGTTAAAAGATGGAATGAATAAAAACTTTAAGTCAAAGAAGTGAAATAGAAGGTACAACTACTTACTGGGAGCATTAAAGGCTGCAACACTTTGAGCTCTGCTGACCTTTGCAGCACCTGCAATGAGAAAAAAAGAAGGACTTTATCATTGAGAAAGTAAAACATGAATACCCAATATAGTCGTTGTGTTGTATATTCTTGGTAATATATGGTATAACAGTGTATACTCCTAAACTGAGGAATGAGATAATCTTTGCAGAATATAACTTCTAGTGCAAGTTGAATAGATTATTAATGAGGGATAGATATGACTCATAAAGAATACCATTTCCTGAAGCCAACTAATTTTGCTCAAGCTTCACACCCTCACTCCTCCTGTATTCTCAGAGCACATACACACAAATGCAACCCAGTCACGTCTTCAGTTACCAATCTCAAAGCACTATCAGAGACCAAGTGCATGAGTTGACTCATCCCTTAGACATGTCTTTCAGTATCAGACTCAAAAAAGATCTCACACGTGATATGTGATATCAAAAAGAATGTCCACAGTTGTACAACACTAAGAGTAAATGATATCACATCCCAGACTGAGAGATCATACACAATCAACCAGCAGATAAGTTTTGCTCGAGTTTCACACCCTCACTCCTCCTATATTTTCAGATCACGTATACACAAATGCAACCCACTCACTTCTCCCAGTTACCAATCTCAAAGCACTATCAGAGACCATGAGCAATACATCTATGGTGCCAGATAAGATTAAAGTTTGCCTACTTTTTAGCATGAGCATGAGTTGACTGATCCCTTAGAGAGTATTTTCAGTATGAGACTCAAAAAAAAAAGAGTTCACACTAGGTGAATGGAGGACAGCAACAATCATTCCCTTGCTCAAACGTGGGGCTTCAATGTTTCCAGCTAATTATAGACCTGCAAGCCTGACCAGTCTCATCTGTAATGCTAGGAAAAGTATAGCTACAGAATTAATATACAAGGATATAAGGAACCTAAAGACTTTTGACTCACTTTAGATTTATCAAAGGCACATCCTGCCAGCTTAACCTTGCAGAACTCTTCAAAAAAGTTATTGAAGCAATGGATAAGGGCAAAACAGTGCATGTCTAGAAAAAGGCATTCAACACCATCCCCTTTTGAGGCATTGTTACTAAACTCATTCAGCTAAATGTAAACCTTCATGCAACTCCTTGAATGACAAACTGTGTGGCAAATGATTACAAACATTTTTAACAGACATTTAGGAATATACATGAACAGACACTAAATAATATAAATTAACAGTGACACATGCATTTCTCATTAGATTACATTTACATGAAAATAGGGGCATATATTCCATGAATATAGTTACTTACACATTTGTAGATATTGAGCACTGTGCATTTGAAGAGTTGTATTGAGTTTGTAAAATGGATAGATTGCATAGCAAGGAAACTTTATTTTCAGATAAGGATCAGTTTATCAAAAGTGAAGTTGTATGTACTTTACCCTTACCTGCTATTTTAAGATCTTATAGATTGTCATTAGCAGCTGGTGGCTTTCATTTTTGAGGTATTTTTGGTATTTGCTATGAGATGTAGTTGGAAGGAGAAATGGTAAAGGAGATTATCTGATTGAGTAGGGACCTCTAGAGCTTGAGTGTTTGCCTGGTTCTTTAATGCCTGTTCAGTTTTTACGATGTAGCTATGGAACTGCTTGGCTATGGTACACTTTTGTTCCTGATGTTTGGTGTTAGTTGTGCAGCTTGCCAAGGATATAACAGTTTATTGACTGAGGCCCAGAGCACTAACAGATTATTAGTGTGTGTGGTGTGATTGGTTGAGGAGTGCTTTCTTGCCTTGTGTGATATGTTGTTTTATTGCAGAGCACTAACAGATTATTAGTGTGTGGTGTGATTGGTTGAGGAGTGCTTTCTTGCCTTGTGTGATATGTTGTTTTATTGCAGAGCACTAACAGATTATTAGTGTGTGCGGTGTGATTGGTTGAGGAGTGCTTTCTTGCCTTGTGTGATATGTTGTTTTATTGCAGAGCACTAACAGATTATTAGTGTGTATGGTGTGATTGGTTGAGGAGTGCTTTCTTGCCTTGTGTGATATGTTGTTTTATTGCAGAGCACTAACAGATTATTAGTGTGTGCGGTGTGATTGGTTGAGGAGTGCTTTCTTGCCTTGTGTGATATGTTGTTTTATTGCAGAGCACTAACAGATTATTAGTGTGTGCGGTGTGATTGGTTGAGGAGTGCTTTCTTGCCTTGTGTGATATGTTGTTTTATTGCAGAGCACTAACAGATTATTAGTGTGTGCGGTGTGATTGGTTGAGGAGTGCTTTCTTGCCTTGTGTGATATGTTGTTTTATTGCAGAGCACTAACAGATTATTAGTGTGCGGTGTGATTGGTTGAGGAGTGCTTTCTTGCCTTGTGTGATATGTTGTTTTATTAGGTTTATTTCTCTATATGCTAGTAAAGTAGTTGTGCTTTTTTACTTTTTGTCCAGGCCTTCCATGCTTTGTTTGTTCCATGATTTGTTTAGTTGCTACAGACAGCAACTGGGAAGGTTTAACAATGACACTTTTTCATTTGGAAGAGGGCTAGTGTGTTTAGAATACCTAGAAACATTTTGTTGAACTCAGAGACAGCATCTTGTATGGGGAGAGTCTTTAAGTGTCTCCCATTTCAGCAAATGTGTGCATTAATAATAGTGTCTTTATGAAAAGTAGCACATTTTATTGCATAGGTTCATAGGTTCATAGGTAGGTACTAGGCTATCTGCCCAAGGGCATTTATAAGCCTAGCCAGAATGTGTTGGCTTTTGCCTCCCTTTTAAATTAGTTTCCTGGGCCTCTGTCCAGCAGGGCCATTGAAGTGATCCCAGGGGTAAATTTACGATTTCCCATCCACTCAAGATTTCTCTTGAAAAGAGTCAGTGAGGGGCTTTGCCTAACATAAATTGGGATTCTATTCCAGAGCAAGGGAAGTCTCTGGGACAGGAATCTATCCCTCCAGCATGTCCTGTTTATTGTTGTGCTGAGATTTAAATCCCTGGAGCATGTGGTTCTAAGAGATTTGGTTTTCTTGAGGTGGAGCATGTCCATTAATTCCGGGTTGGACATGGCCTTGTACGTCAGGCAGAGATCACCTCTGAGTAGGCGGTAAGTAACTGAGTAGAGCTGGAGTTACTTTAGTCGAGATGCATAGGGCATCTGTTTGAGGCCCACAATCCTCTTGGTGAGGTACTTCTGTGGTCTTTCCAGCTGTTGCAGGTGTCGAGTAAGGTACATTCCAAATGGGGCATTGTATTCTATTATGGGCCTGATGATTGATGAGTAGAGGGTCACAATGACCTCTCTTGATCTAGATGTGAACCCTTTCATGATTAGGTGGGCTACATAGAAGGATTTTCTAACCACTTTGGCAATATGATTATCAAAGGAGAGGTTGCTATCTACCTGGGTCCCCAGATCCTTAATTAGATCTTCCGTACTTAGTGGATTACCACCTATGTGATAATTCGTGGCCCCTTTGTTTTTCCCAAAGGGGATGACTATGCACTTTTTGGCATTTAGCTTGAGGCCATGGTTCTGACACCAGGTATTCGTCTCTGTGAGACCCTTCTGGAGGATGTCTGTGTCAGCCAGAGAGTTGATTATGGCCCCCGGTTTGCAGTCATCTGTGAACTTGGTAAGCCATAGTCCTCCCGTGCTTGCCTGTACCACAGAGAAGTATATACTGAACAGGAGGGGTCCTAGGACTGAGCCCTGTGGGACACCACTTGTAACCGGTTTAAAGTCAGACATGGCACCCGCAACTCTGACCATGTGAGTTCTATCCGTGAGCCAGTTGGCAACACATCTCATGACATAGGGGTTGATGTTCAAGCTGGTAAGCTTATCTATAATGTCAGAGTGGGGAATGGTGTCAAAGGCCTTAGCGACATCCAGGTAGGCTGTGTGGACTACCTTTCCCTCATCTATGGCCTTGGTAACTGTTTCAAAGAAGTCAACTAGGTTTAGGAGGTAGGATCTGATTTTAACAAAGCCGAATTGGGTCGGGTCCAGTGTCTGGAGGTTCCCAATGTCTCTGTTAATGTGTTCCATGATGATGCGCTCCATAGCTTTGCAGACCAGGCTAGTCAGGCTTATAGGGCGATAGTTCCCAGGATCTGTTGTGGCATCACCTTTGTGGAGTGGGATAACTGTTGCTGTATGCCATTCTTTGGGTACATAGCCTGTGGTAAAGCTGAGTTTGAACAGTGAATTTAGGTGAGGGTTTAGTTCATTTTGGAGCTCATGTAAGACGCAGCCTGGGATACCATCCGGTCCCATTGATGCTGTGTTTTTGGCTTTGGAGAGGGCTGTTTTCACCTGTGTGTCTCTGATGTCTGGGGCTCTACATTCTTCTGGGATGGACACGGGCCCTTTTGTGGGTGAGCGGGGTAAGATTTGCACTGAACCTGTCAGCCAGGATGTTGGCAATGTCAGTTGGTTCAGTGTATGTTTTGCCATAGCTAAATAAGGCTTTGTGATTATCTTTAGAGTCTTTGGCAATTTTTCTTTTGAAACTGGCCTTGGATGATTTTATGAGGGATCGTAGTTTCTTGCTAATACTGATCAGGGATGCCTTTCCTTTTTGGGATTTTGCTCTATCATGTAATAGTTTCCTCCTTCTGTTGTATAGCTTAGTTATGGCCGGGGACCACCAGACTGGTTTCCTCTTTTTGGAGGAGTGAGTCTTGGTTTTACTTGGGATGGCTCGATCCATGCATTCCTGTAGGTGCTCATAGAATGCATTTGTAAAGGATTCTGTGGTTTGGGAAGCATTATCCTTTAGCAAGGGGGCTTTGAAACTTTCCACCTCGATCTTGAGAAGTGTGAAGTTTGCTTTTGAAAAGTTTTTCACAGTGGTTTCCTTGGCTGGGGGTGGGGTCAGGATGTGGATATCCAGTGTGATTAGTTTATGGTCTGATCTTACCAGCGAGGAGTTTACCTCTGGTGTGGAACACTGATCCCCCATGTTGGTGATGATCAGGTCCAATATGTTGTCATCTCTTGTGGGAGTGGTGACCAGTTGTTCCACGGCGTTTGAGTTTATAAACTCTAGGAAGCGTTGGGCAAAGGAGTTTGTACTTGAGTAGTTTTCCCAGTCAATGCTTGGGTAGTTGAAATCACCCAATATCATGGTGTTTGGTAGGACCTTCATAGTTTCCAATGTTTTCAGGAATGCTGAGTGGGGGTCCTGAGACAAGGTGGATGGCTGGCCACAACTTTGTGTTTTGGGGCTGTTGTTTTGGTAGCTTTTGATGGATTTATGTAAGTGACACTTAAGCTGTCTGACAGAGTTTCATGGAATGATATTTTTTTCAAGGGGAATGTAGGATCTAATTAAGGTCGATTGTCTGTTTTTTTCTTACATCTACTGGGTCTGGTTATAAGTTGGGCGAATTTGTAGAAATTTCTATTACTCTGTGGGTTTTCAGATTCTATGATTTGTCAAGCTGTTTAAACATCACTGAATATCATGATCCCTGGAGATATTTTTGAGGTGGCCTAGCAAAGTATGTTTTCAAGTGTTTTAAATAATAACAAGGGGGGTATATAAATATCATAGTTGCGAGTGTCTTGTGAGTGTATATTCTGAGCATGATTGGTAGTATTTCTGAGTTAAAGAGAGTTGGCTGTGTAGATGAGAAAATGAAGATATCGGGTTTGTTTTTTAGGTTCATAGGTTCATAGGTAAGTACTAGGCTATCTGCCCAAGGGCATTTATAAGCCCAGCCAGAGTTTGTTGGCTTTTGCCACCCCCTTAGATTAGTTCCCTGTGCCTCTGACAAGCAGAGCCATTAGTTCCCTGTGCATCTGTCCAGCAGAGCCACTACAGTTATCCCCGGGGTACATTTTCTGTTTCCCATCCACCCATCAAGGTTTCTCTTGAAAAGTGCTAGTGAGGGGCTCTGCCTGATGTATATTAGAATCTTGTTCCAAAGCATAGAGAGTCTCTGAGTCAGGAATCTATGCCTCCAGCACGTCCAATTTATCGTTGTGGTAGGGTTTATATCCCTAGAGCGTGTGGCTCTCAGGGATTTTTTTTTTTAGGTGGAGCATATCCATCAATTCTGGGTTGGACATGGCCTTGTATGTCAAGCAGAGATCACCTCTGAGTAAGCGGCATGCAACCGAGTACAGCTGGAGTATCTTTAGTCGGGCTGCATAGGTCGTCTGTTTGAGGCCAGTAATCCTCTTGGTGAGGTACTTTTGTGGTCTTTCAGCTGTTGCAGGTGTCTTGTAAGGTACATCCCAAATGGGGCATTGTATTCTATAATGGGTCTAATAAGTGATGAGTAGAGAGGCACAATAACCACCATTGTTTTAGATGCGAACCCTTTTGAGATTAGGTGGGCCACGTAGAAGGATTTTCTAACCACCTTGGCAATATGATTATCAAAGGAGAGATTGCTATCTACTTGGGTCCCCAGATCCCTTATTACTTTTTCTGTATATAGGGGACTACCACCTATGTGGTAATTTGCGGGTACTTTGTTTTTTCCAAAGGGGATGACTATGCACTTTTTGGCATTCAGCTTGAGGCTGTGATTTTGACACCAGGTATCTGTCTCAGTGACACCCTTCTGGAGAGTGTCTGTATCAGCTGGAGAATCAGTTATGGCCCCTAGTTTGCAGTCATCTGTGAACTTGGTCAGCCAAAGTCCTTCTGTGCTTGCTTGTACCTCTGAGAAGTATATACTGAACAGGAGGTGTCCTAGGACTGAGCCCTGGGGGACACCACTTGTAACCGGTTTAGAGTCGGACCTAGAGTCTGCAACTCTCACCATGTGGGTTTTGTCCGTGAGCCAGTTTGTAACCCATCTGGTGATGTAGGGGTTAATGTTCAGGTTGGTGAGTTTGTCTAGGAAATAATGAGTCTTTAGGAAATAACGTCACCACCAGTGACTTGTTGGCTCTGTCTACTCTGATATTCTTGTCTGCCTGGAGAGTTTCTTCATTTTTTGTTTCCTGACAGAGCCATGTTTCTCTGTCACCTAAGATTTCTGGGGTGTACTGCTATCCATGCATGCTTGCTGTTTAGGGAGCTTTTTACATATTCTTTGTAAGTTGGCATGGTGTGTAGGAAGACCAGGTGGGTGAGGAAGTAACAATAAAGAAACTGATGGGTTTGTTGTCTGGTTCCTAATAATGCTGAGTTGGGCTTGGTTTGGGAGGAAGATGGCACTAAGTATTAGTGTTACGGATGTAATTTATGTTTAATACCCAATTTGATAGTAAATGCGAGGGCTGATATACAAAGGATGTGACTGGGAGAGGAGGTTCACAAGTACTTTGCTTGGAGGACACAATGTAACATTGCTTGGAGGACACAATGTAACAGCTTTGCAGGAATTGTGTGGGTACCTGATGTTGGTAGGATGTTATGAGTGCATGTAGGAGAAATGGTGCTACTATGAGGAACTGTAGAAGAAACATCTTTCTGAAATGTAAGAAATAGTGGGTTGAAGAGGATAGAGATTGAGGAAGTCATTAAGATGGGATATAATGAAGGTATGTCTGAAAAAGTAGAAGAAATGTTGAATTAGGTTTTGTGTTAGTTTTTGAGCTTACAGGTGATTTTGTGATGTGTAGGTCTTGAACTGCATATGTGTGGGGAATAGACATATTAATGAGGATGAATTTATATGGCTGGAATCTTAAAAGTGTACCCAGACGTTTGTAAGGAAGTGAAGTACAGTGTATATGCACTATATATTCATATATATATATATATATATATATATATATATATATATATATATATATATACACATGGGTCTATTTCATTTGATCGAATTTCATTTGGTCGAAAATGATTTCAGTCAGCAAACTTCACTGAAAGCTCATTTGGTCGAATTTCATTTAGTCAGAAATGAACTATAGCCCCTGCCCCACTGCACTGCAACCCTGGAGTTAGAATATTAAGTAAGGGGGGTGTGGGGGGCTATAATTTTAGTGCATTCACTGTTATATGAAAGTGTATCCATTAAATATACATTGATATATATATATATATATATATATATATATATATATATATATATATATATATATATATATATATATTCAGTAAAAACATTTGCAAAATGTGGGGGGCTACACCTCCACACCCCCCATTGTGGGGGGCTGTGCCCCCCACCCCACTACTTAATATTCTCACTCCAGGGTTGCACTGCAGTGGGGCAGGGGCTATATTTCATTTTCGACTAAATGAAATTCGACCAAATGAGCTTTCAGTGAAATGAGCTTTCAGTGAAGTTTGATGCCTGAAATTATTTTCGACCAAATGGTGTAGACCCATATATATAGAGATAAAGTACCATCTATCCTGTCTATATCCTCTGCATTTTGTTGTGATCAACTCCCAGACTGATATTACTCTGACAAAACAAAATTTCTTGCTTTCAGAAAAACTAGGAAGAACTTCAAACACTGTTTGAACACTCCAAAGCCAGATATGAAAGAAAATTGCCAGCTAGGTGAAGGACATCTACACAGTCTTATTTTATAATATTAAAATATCAGAAACAATGTCCACCATTGTGCAGAGCTAATAGTAAATGATGTCACATTCTCAGATTGAGAGATCATAGCCAATCAACTAGCAGGGAATTATAGCTCAAACTTCAAACCCTCACTCCTGTATTCTCATGACTTCTTGTATGGCGAGAGTCTTTAAGTGTCTCCCCTTTAAAGAAGTGGAGTGCATTAATAAAAGTGTCTTTCTCAGGAGAGTAGTATGTTTGATTACAAGTCTGTTTTGGGGGTGTCATTTGGTACCTTCTGATGGATATATGTAAGTGACTCTTAGACTGTCTAACACGTTCATAGTATGATATTTTATTTTGAGGGAAGTTAGGGTCCAGTTGAGGTTGATTGACTGGCTGTGTCTTTGTTGCATCTAGTGAGTGTGGCTATAAGTTGGGTGAATTTGTACAAATGTATATCACTGGTTCAGACTTCAGACTGCATGATTTGTCAGTCTGTATTAACATCACCCAATATTATGATTTCCTGAGATACTTTTGAGGTGGCCAGCAGAGAACTTCTTCCAGTGTTTTAGCATTATAACCTGGAGGGTATGTAAAAGCTATGATTGTAATTGTCTTGTGAGTGTAGGCAGGGTGTGGCAGATAAGGGAGATATGTGATGTTTTAGGAAATGTTGCCTAGATCTACTTTTTTGTCGCCTCTGTCTATTCTGATATTATTTTCTGGCTAGACAATTTTTACACTTTTTGTTCCTAGTAGAACCAATGTTCTGTGTCAGTTAAGATACCTGGTGTGTGTAGTGCTATGCATTCATGGATGCACTTCAGGGAGTTTGTTATAAATTCTTCATAAGTTGGCATGGTATATAGGAAAATCAGGCGGGTGAGGTTGTGGCATTGAAAAAGCTGACGGATTTGTTATGTGGTTCCTGAGTGTGCTGAGTTGGACCTTGGCTGGGTGGAAGACTACACTAAGTTTTCTGTTTCTGGATGTATGAAGATACAGGTGGAGGTATTTTTGATTGTTTTTATGTTTAATGCCCATTTGAGAGTAAATCTCTGTTGCTTTGGATAGTTGAATTTGAATAGTAGGAAATGTGAGTGCTGATATAGATAGGATATGATTAGGAGATGCAATTCTGAAGTATTTTCCTTGGAGGCCACAATGAAAGAGCTTTGGAGGAACTGTGAGGGTATGGATGTTGGTAGGATGTTAAGAAAGTAGGAGAAATGAGGAACTGTAGGAGAGATATCTTTCTGAATTGCAAGAAACAGTGTTGTTGAAAAGGACAGAGACTGAGAATGTCATTATGATAGGAAGTACTGAAGTTGTATTTGAAAAAGTAGAAGCTGAAATGTAGAATGAAGCATTATGTTTAGTCTGTAGGTGTAGAAGCTATTTTGAGATGTGTAGGCCTTTACATGTATAGGTTTAGGGAATAGAGATATAGACGAGGGTGAATTTATGTGGTGAGTGCTTCTCGTACAGCATGCTGCTAACTTGATGTTAATCTTAATAAATCTATCTTTCTTTATATTTTCAATTCTGTAAACTTTATATACCTTTGTCCGCTCTGCCCCTTTCTCTTTCATAAGGAGATCCATTTCTGATGTTTACTTCTATTCATTCTTACAGATACTAATGAGCATTGAATGCCACTGAACATGGTGTTTGGGCCTACTGCATTACGATTCCCTCCCCAGTTATAGCTCAGCATGCTATTATGACCTGAGTCAGTGTCATTATATGATGAGTATTAGAATACATATAGTCTTGTGTAATAGCTTTGAACAGGCATCCCTTTGTCCTAATCAGGCTGTTATAGAACTTTCTGAAATTGATACAAATATGGGTTGTCACCATCATATAGACTATCTTGTAGGGATGATTATTATCATACACAAAGGTTTAGAGAAAAAGTATACATTATAGGAAACTTCCTGAAGCCATGTTAATGTGCTGTTTATGTCCAGATTATCTCTTTCTTGATTTTCGGATTATAAACATCTATGCTATATATTACCAAGAATATATAACAAAGAGATGGTAGTATTTATTCATGTTTTACTTTTTAATCCATAAAATATTTTTTTTTCTGATTGCAGGTGCTGCAGAGGTCAGCAGAGGTCAAAGTGCTGCCGCCTTTAATGGTGCCAGTGAGTAGTTTTATCTTGTGTTTCATTTTTTTTGCCATAGAAGTGTTTATTTATTCTATATACTCACCAAGAGATCATATTCATTCCCACAGCTGGACCTCAATCTAGGGGAAATCTGGACAACAATTTTACAAAAGACAGAAAATGGGTACATCTTTGGGGTCAGATAACATATCAGTCTGCCAGCTGGTCAGCCTGAGAATGAATTGTTTGATCCCCTACAAAAGTTATTCAATATCAGCCTCAAAACAGGCTTCATTCTAGATTAATGAATAACAGCAACAGTCATACCCTTACATAAAGGAGGAGCTTGAATGGTCCCTGATAGTTGTAAACCTGTAAGTCTGATGTGTCTCATCTATTAGGCTTTGCAAAGGATCATTGGACATAATATATGAGTACATAGCTAACCTAGAGATCATTGATCCAACCCAGTTGGGATTTCTCTAGGGCAGGTACTGAGTACTTAAACTGGTTTATGTCTTCAAAAAAGACCTTCATAGAGCAGAAGTAGCAATCCACTTGCTACAAATGTATACAGCTATGTACCGCAGATGAACACCTGAGATGCTTGACCAATGACCCCCAAATAACATATCAACATTCACTTCTAAATAACACAAAGTAAGATGAAAGGCAAATAAGTGGCAAATCAAATACAAATAAAAGCAAAAAGCCACTTGTTGTACTGAGACTGGAAGGAGTAAATCTCTGATTACAGCAAGTGGCTTTTTGCTTTAGTCACTTCCAAATGCGGGTACTGCAGTGCCATCCAATCAGCATCATTTGACCATGCCCCCATAACACCGTTTGCCTCTGGTGTCTGCCCCATTACCCTGCATTTACAAATCCTCTGACTTACTCATTCACTCACAGATGTATTCATTCTTCAGATATCTCTGTAATCCTGTGTAGACTTTCATAGAAGTCCAAACTTCTTCTGTCACACAGTGGGTACAAGGCACAGAAGCTCATCCAGAAGGGGTGCCGATGCATTGTAGCATGCCCACACCCACTAACAAAAGCACACACACACACACACACACACACACACACACACACACACACACACACACACACACACACACACACACACACACACACACACACACACACACTACATGCATCTACAGACAATTTGTGAATGACAAATAGCCTAAAGCAAGGCTTTGAGATGAGGGAAAAAAATATGACAAATGTTGAAAACCCACTCATAGAGGGAGAGAGAGAGAACACATGTGAAGTCCATGCAAATGATATGCCAGCTAACAGCCAAACTAGGACAATTTGCTATTTTAATATTTTTCTTCTTTGAAATTTTTTGCAACATTTCCCCATCCTGTAGCCATAAAAATGAATCTCCTTTGCACCCACAGATTCCTCCTTACCCCTGCACATACCAGCATACTGTCAGGTGAAGTTGACAGCGAGGTATCATGACATTGCTTCATAGTTTTTTTTGGTATGCACAGTATCTGTCATTTCCATGTTGGCTAGCCTTTCCAAGGAATACATGCAGTGCAGGATTCAGTACATATACAGGCTCATATTTCACACCTGTGACTTACACCTAGTATGCATGTGCACTCATTGGTGAGGTCACACTCCATGAGCTCCATATTGCAGAAATTCTTTCAATACTATGTTCCAAGGATTGGTAACCACTCAGTTCATTCTGCCTCACATGACTCCTCAGGAACATGGGGTGTTAACTGATCCAGAGGTATCTTGAACACAGTCAGGTACCAAAAATCTACATCATACAGCCAACTTGGGTATTTTAATTTTCAAACTAATTTCTTACAAATCATTTGGTATCCATTAAGACTAAACTTGCAACAATGACAAAAAAGATAAATTTAGATATAATGTTATATTTTATGTGAAAAAATCCATTGTTAATAACTTGTCATAGTTTGCTCTAAGAAGGACATGATGTCACACACATTGTTCAGTCTTCCACCACTAGTCGTATATCTCACTATCATAATTTGTTTGTTGTCAAATAAGGTGTAACATTAGTCAAAAACCTGACAGAAGTTATAAATCCTGTACTGTTCATCCTGTTAAATTCATCATGATCACCATGATCATCATTCACCTTTTTCCCATTTTATACATGGGGTTGGGGTGTTGTGTCAACTACCGCCACTTCTCTCTATTCATTGCCACTCTCCTGTCTTCTTCGACATTCATGCATGACTGCAGCAGGTTTTCTCTCACACAATCCAATGTTTTCAATAGATTACCTTCTGTTTTTCTGCACATGTGCCCAAACCTTCATAATCTGTTCTCTTTGATCTTGTCTGCAACTGGAGCTATGTTGGCTTCTGCTCTTATTTTATTTTATTTATTTATTTTACATTTGTTGACCGGGCTAGTCTAGCTGGATACATGTCCATTTTCAGTAGAGGCCCGGGGAGAAAAGCTCCACAGATAAGAGAATACAGGATACATTTACAAGTGGTATAAAGTAGCATAACATACATATCACATATCACAGGAAAAAACATTGGTATAACATATTTGTAAATTAACAATCAGAATATTATATAGATAAGACTAAGGTTGGCGACAAGTTGAAGCCGTGGGGGAAGGTTGAGATCTCTGGGGTAGGGTGTATACTACAGCGGTTAGTCTGGTTTAGTACATGGGCATGACCAATGAGACTTAAGAAATATTTTGAGGTGATTTTTGAATTGATTGATCGAGGTCATTAGTCTTAGGCTGTTGGGTAGGGAATTCCATAGCTTGCCAATGGAATTGGCATAGAGAGCATCACCTCCAGAGTTATTAGCTTTAATGGTTTGTACCTGAACACTATTGGCTGACCTGAGTGATTTTAAGTTTGAGTAGGAGGTCAGGATATTGCTCAGAGAGGGGGTTCTGTCCGGATGGTTGTTTATTTTAAAAGCTTCAGTGAGTTGGTTGAATTTTAGTAGGTTGGGGAGTTCTAGCCAGCCGAGGGTATTTAGGTTGAGGCAGTGGTGAGTATGATATGGTGTTCCTGTTATAAATCTGGCTATGTGATTATAGGCAACAGATAGTTTATTGAGTTCCCGCTTATTGAGGAACGACAGTATTGGGGAGGCGTAGAGGAGGGTGGAGAGGAGATGGGTGTGAGCAATGGTTAGCTTGGTGTGAGGGGTTAGGAAATTTTTTATTCTGTACATAGATCCAAGTTTCTTGTGTACGGTTTTAATAGTTTGGTTAATGTGTATATCAAATTTAAGCTTGTTGTCTATAGACACACCTAATAGTTTGGTATGAGACACGGGGGTTATGATGGTACCATTTGTAGATTCCACGTAGAACGTGTTGTCCGTATTCAGAGGTTCTTTACCTAGAGGAGTAGTTGCAGAGGGGTAAAAAATCAATAATTTGGTTTTAGTAGGATTAAGGATGAGTTGCCGTTTAGAGAACCATTCTTCAACTAATGTAAAACAGTTTTGGGTAATTGTTTGAAGTTTCGGGAGGGAGACGTCAGAACAGATCAAGGTGGAGTCGTCTGCATATTGGATGCATGTAGATTTGGGGATAATCGAGTGGAGGTCATTTATGAAAACTGAGAAAAGAAGAGGACCTAATATAGAGCCCTGAGGGATGCCTATGGTGTTGGGAAGTAGATCAGATAGCTTATTTTGCCATTGGACGGCTTGTTGCCTGCAAGAGAGGTAGGATTTAAACCAGTTTATGGTTGGGATGTCAAGATATAGGGTTTCCAGTGTGTGAAGCAGTTGCTGATGATTGACCATATCAAAGGCCTTTGAGAGATCAAGGAAGAGAGCAGAGGAAATTAATTTCTTGTTACGGTTGTTATTGACTGAGTCAACAAAGGAGAGCAGGGCGGTGGTTGTACTGTGATGGGGGCGAAAGCCATGCTGGGTTGGGGACAGAAGACTATTAAGGTTGAGGTATTGTAAGAGCTGTTTGTGAACACACCGTTCCATGACTTTGGCTATTGGAGACAATATTGCTATGGGACGGTAGTTGGATGTTGCCGTGGAGGACCCTCCTTTGTGGAGAGGGATGATATATGAGATTTTCCAAATAGAGGGAATGGTAGTTTCAGTTATGGTTCTATTAATCAAGATTGAGATGGGATAGGCAATGGCGTCTGAAGCTATTTGAAGGAATTCTGCAGGGAGCTGGTCGGCAGCTAAGGTAGTTGGTTTGAGTTTTTTCAGGAGGGTACATATATAGGAGGTAGGTACCGGTTGTAAGTTAAAGGTGGGGTGGACTGAGTCTTTAGTATGGGTATCAGAAGAGTCAGTAGTGGTAAGCTGACTGGCTAGGGACTGGATGGTCTCGATGAAAAAAGAGTTAAAAGCGTTGGCTATTATCTCTGGTTCTTTCCCAATGAGGTTTTCAGGAGTGGGGGTAGAAGATTTACCCGGGCGGAGGAGCTTATTAAATCCAGCCCAGAATTTCTTTGGGTTATTCTGGTGTTTATCCTGGAGGTGACAAAAATATTGTTTTTTGTCTTGGGTAGTGGCTGCTTTAGTAGTATTTCTAAGCTGTTGAAACTTGATGCGATCTAGTGGGGTTTTGGTCGCTCTCCAATTATCCCAGGCCTGGTTTCGAAGTTTAATTTTAGTTTTGGTTTCGCTAGTCAGCCAAGGTGCTATTCGTTCCTTGGTTCTGATTAGTCGGTTTGGGGCGTGAGAGTCAAGTATCTTCAGGAAAGTGCTATTAAAGTGAGCCACGCTCTCTTCAAGGGGTAGAGTTTTCAGGGTGGACCAATTGCAGGACTTGAGTTCAGCAAGAAAAAGTCTTGGGACAAATTTCTTCTTGTTTCTAACAAATCTATATGAGGGAGGGTTATTGGATGGGCACTTGTGTTTTAGAATATAGGTAATAAGGTGGTCACTGAGGTCATTTGGGAGGGTCCCCGAGGTATAGTTATGTGTGTCTTTATTGGTGAGGATCCAGTCAATGATGCTCTCTTTTTGTTTAGGGTTGCCAATTCTGGTAGGAGAAGAAATATTTTGGGAGAAACCATGTAAGTTAATAGCAAAGGGGTTTGTGGGTGCGGTGTAGAGGGACCAGTCGAGGTTGAAATCACCTAGTACTATGGTTTCTTGAGGGGAATTGGAGGCTAGCCAGCTAAGCAATTGTTCAAGGTTTTCTGAATTGTTTCCTGGTGGTATGTAAGTTACAATGAGATTAATGTATTTTTGGGTATTTAGGCAAATCTTTAGTGAGATTAGTTCTATATTAGAGATTTTGGGGGGTAGTAAAGGATTAGTTATGATGTTAAGGGAATTCTTGAACATCACAGCTAACCCCCCTCCCTTTTTGTTAATCCGATCAGCCCTAAGGGTGTTATATCCAGGAGGTAGGATTTCCTCATCCTTGGTGGTTGGTTTGAGCCATGTTTCTGATAGGCACATGATGTCTGGGGAATGGGTAGCTAACATGGCATGAAGATTATGAACCTTATTGTTTATACTTCTTAGGTTAAGGTGTAGTATAAGGAGGGAGTTAGTAGAGAATCGGGTGGACTTTAGGGAACTAGAGTCTATGGCAGTGGTAGGACCTGGATTGGGGTGGATGTCACCAGCTGTGGCAATGCAAGTTTTCAAGTGATCTAACAATCTTTGCAGTTTGAGTAGCAGCTTAAGATTAGATTTAGCTGCAGATGGCTTGGGGTATCGGAGAGTAAGATACACTGTATTGGAGCAGTGTATATTGGCTGGGTAGAGGGAATGTGTGTTAGTGTGATAGGGGATGTTTGAATGTGTCCTAGTGTTGCTCTTGGGGAAAGGAATCCCTGAGAGTGTCTGGTTTTCATATCTGGTTAAGTAATAGGGAATAAGGAGGAGTACAACTGTAGAAAGGATGTTGGAATATGAGGTTTTACCCATGATATGAGAGAGAGAGGCCAATGGGTAGGATAAGGTGGAAGTCTTTTACTTGGTAGTTAAGGAAGGCCTGGAGTGTGTGAGGAGAATTGGTAAATTGACTGGTGAATAGGGATTGGATAGGAGGAAAAGGGGATGGGCTAATGACCCTATAAATGTAGAGGTAGTGGGGCGGGTGGGATATGGGGGCAGGGTGGGCGAGGCCCGAGGCTTGAGGCCAGCCAGGCAGCGAGGTCATACCGAGATCCAGGAGTCTGCAGGGTCTCAGAGGTAGCAATGGTTCGGTGTATCAGCTTGTTATAAGGTTAGCTACCTTACTGAAATAACACCACCTGAATTACTTTAATTTTACCAGATTTTGCTTAGGTACTGACTAGTTCCTGCCCACGGAACGCTTCCTTAGTGTACACTTATTTACTAAGGCTGTTAATTTTACCCTAATGTCCCTTTTCAGGTAAGGCTTTTCTGTTTAATTTTGGCTGGTTAAACTGGAGTCGCACTGAGGTAAAGTTGAGAGTGCCCTGGGAGCCACGCGGTGAGGGATAGTGAGGGGGCTTCCTGTAATAAATGTGGAAAAAAGACAGGAGTTATAGTGATTTAATTACAAGCTAGGACTCCTAACAAAGTATTACTCTATGGTAGAAGTGTATAAGGGTACAGTCACAATATAAAAAACATTGCATAGCATTCTAACTAGTGTTAAATCAGTACTGTAAACACTCTTGCACAATGTTTGCAAGTTGGGACATAAACTATGCTATTCCAAGCTTCACTAGTTGATTATAAATGCACAAACTCCATTAGCCATACTGTATGCACACCAGCAAAAACATCGCTAGGTGATTAGAGGTACAAACGCCAGTAAAACACTTCAGTCCTTACACTCTAAGCAAATGCTAACACAATGCCTCACAATAACACGCCAGTGAGGCAAAAACTGTACTGGTTACACTTTAAAACAAGTTAATTCAGTTCAGAATAAGGCAAGACTACACTGGTCGACACTGTAAGTCAGGACAATGCACTTAAGTAGCATACGCTAACACAATGCTTTATGAAACAACACGCCAATGAGGCAAACTGCACTCGTTTACTTAGTAAATCAAGACTATTCAGTTACGCTGCTTAATAAGCACATAGCGACATTAAATCTACAATTGCAGAGGAAACTTTTGAGGATTTAGGTACTTTCAACGCTGTACAATCCTGTAACGTACCTTCAAGTAAGGAGATGCGTCCGGGCAGGAGGAATAGGGCAGTACCTGCTAGAATTTAGGTAAAGGAAGAAAAAAATGGCGGAAAAGTGAATGGGTTTACAAAACCTCGCTGACGTCAGGGTAAGCCCGCCAGGAGTCTGCAGGGTCTCAGAGGTAGCAATGGTTCGGTGTATCAGCTTGTTATAAGGTTAGCTACCTTACTGAAATAACACCACCTGAATTACTTTAATTTTACCAGATTTTGCTTAGGTACTGACTAGTTCCTGCCCACGGAACGCTTCCTTAGTGTACACTTATTTACTAAGGCTGTTAATTTTACCCTAATGTCCCTTTTCAGGTAAGGCTTTTCTGTTTAATTTTGGCTGGTTAAACTGGAGTCGCACTGAGGTAAAGTTGAGAGTGCCCTGGGAGCCACGCGGTGAGGGATAGCGAGGGGGCTTCCCTAATGTCCCTTTTCAGGTAAGGCTTTTCTGTTTAATTTTGGCTGGTTAAACTGGAGTCGCACTGAGGTAAAGTTGAGAGTGCCCTGGGAGCCACGCGGTGAGGGATAGCGAGGGGGCTTCCTTCAAGTAAGGAGATGCGTCCGGGTAGGAGGAATAGGGCAGTACATATACAGGCAGTACATATACAGGGCAGTACCCTCATTTATTCATCTGCCCAGAGTGTGCATCCTAGCACCCATCTCAGGCACTTCATTTCCATCACCTCTGGCTTCCTTAGCTGTTCTGCCTTCACTGTCCAGATTTCTGTACCATACAATACTGGTCAACCGCAGTTTTGTACACCTTACCTTTCAGCTTCTTTGGGATTCTTCTGTCACATGCTACACCAGGCACTCTGTGCCATTTGGCTGCAGCCCCCCTGATTCCAGCTTTGACCTCCTCATTCAGACTTCCATTCTTCTCAACCATATCATCCAGATACTTGAAGCTGCTAATCTGTTCTACTATTTCCTCTTCTTTGTTAGTTTTCAGCTTCTCTTGAACTCCAGCATTTGCTGCCAGTGGAACAATCTTATCTGTATTCAGTTTCATCTCACGCACCTTCAGTTTTGCATTCCATTCCCCTATCCTTTGTTGAAGATCTTGCTCAAAGTCTGCCTGCAATTCCATATCATCTCCATATAGCAACTTTGATGATCTGTCTTCTCCAATGTGTGTGCCAATCTAATCCACCAACAGAATGAACAGCTGTGCACTCATGGCTGAACCCAGGTGCACACCCACTTGCACTGGGAACTCAGCTGTGAGACTGATCCCTGTTTGTTCCTGCATACTTTGGTCCTTAAACATAGCTTGTAATAATACTACCAGTGTTTTTGGAACCTGAAACTACTGCAGGACTGCACACTTTACCTCTCTTGGGACTTTGTAATATGCTTTCTCCAAGTCTTGGAATGCCTAGTTGGACTTTTTCCTCATCTCTAGCTTCTTCTCAACTGTCACTCTCACTGCAGACATCGGTTTAGATGTGCTGCACCCTGATCTGAATCTGAACTACTCATCTGCTATATTACTTTCTAATACTTTATTATTCATTTATCTATCGCCCTCTACAGAACTTTCATACAATGTGACAGGAGTTTGATACCTCTGTACAGCCCACAGTTGTGACTGGCTCTAATATAATACGCATTTCTCTCCACATCGTTTTGAGAACTCTCAGGAGACATTCCTCCCCATCTTCTCCAGCATCTGTATCATATCTACTGTGATCTCAACTGAGCCTGATTTCCCTGACTCCATTTTCCTTAGTGCTGTTCTCACTTCTTCTATGGTGGGCTCCTCCTCTTCTCTTATAATAGGCTGTGTCAGGGCAGTGCAGCTTCTGTGGGGTTTTCTTAATTCAGAAGCAGCTGGAAGTGCTCTTTCCATCTGCCTTTGATGTCCTGTGGACTGGTGAGCAGATTGTTGCTGGCATTTCTTGCAACTTGACATATTCTCTTTGTGCCATCTAATGAGTTACTTTCCAGAAGCTGGTAGAGTAAGTGCTGCTGTTGTCTTGTTCTTTGCTGTTGCAAATCCTCCCTTCCTTTGTCTGGTCTGTCATTTCTATCTCCCACTTTTTCCAGCACTCCTTTCTTTCAGTGACTTCCTGGACTTCTGCATTCCACCATGTCTGTGCTGATGCTGTTTGTTTGTACAACACTCCCCTGTAAGGCACCATGTAATGTCTGTGCTGATGCTGTTTGTTTGTACAACTCTTCCCTGTAAGGCACCATGTAATGTCTGTGCTGATGCTGTTTGTTTGTACAACACTTCCCCTGTAAGGCACCATGTAATGTCTGTGCTGATGCTGTTTGTTTGTACAACACTTCCCCTGTAAGGCACCATGTAATGTCTGTGCTGATGCTGTTTGTTTGTACAACACTTCCCCTGTAAGGCACCATGTAATGCCTGTGCTGATGCTGTTTGTTTGTACAACACTTCCTGTAAGGCACCATGTAATGTCTGTGCTGATGCTGTTTGTTTGTACAACACTTCCCCTGTAAGGCACCATGTAATGTCTGTGCTGATGCTGTTTGTTTGTACAACTCTCCCTGTAAGGCACCATGTAATGTCTGTGCTGATGCTGTTTGTTTGTACAACTCTCCCCTGTAAGGCACCATGTAATGTCTGTGCTGATGCTGTTTGTTTGTACAACACTCCCCTGTAAGGCACCATGTAATGTCTGTGCTGATGCTGTTTGTTTGTACAACACTTCCCCTGTAAGGCACCATGTAATGTCTGTGCTGATGCTGTTTGTTTGTACAACACTTCCCCTGTAAGGCACCATGTAATGTCTGTGCTGATGCTGTTTGTTTGTACAACACTCCCCTGTAAGGCACCATGTAATGTCTGTGCTGATGCTGTTTGTTTGTACAACACTTCCCTGTAAGGCACCATGTAATGTCTGTGCTGATGCTGTTTGTTTGTACAACACTTCCCCTGTAAGGCACCATGTAATGTCTGTGCTGATGCTGTTTGTTTGTACAACTCTCCCCTGTAAGGCACCATGTAATGCCTGTGCTGATGCTGTTTGTTTGTACAACACTCCCCTGTAAGGCACCATGTAATGTCTGTGCTGATGCTGTTTGTTTGTACAACACTCCCCTGTAAGGCACCATGTAATGTCTGTGCTGATGCTGTTTGTTTGTACAACACTCCCCTGTAAGGCACCATGTAATGTCTGTGCTGATGCTGTTTGTTTGTACAACTCTCCCCCTGTAAGGCACCATGTAATGTCTGTGCTGATGCTGTTTGTTTGTACAACACTCCCTGTAAGGCACCATGTAATGTCTGTGCTGATGCTGTTTGTTTGTACAACACTCCCCTGTAAGGCACCATGTAATGTCTGTGCTGATGCTGTTTGTTTGTACAACACTCCCCTGTAAGGCACCATGTAATGTCTGTGCTGATGCTGTTTGTTTGTACAACACTCCCCTGTAAGGCACCATGTAATGTCTGTGCTGATGCTGTTTGTTTGTACAACACTCCCCTGTAAGGCACCATGTAATGTCTGTGCTGATGCTGTTTGTTTGTACAACACTTCCCCTGTAAGGCACCATGTAATGTCTGTGCTGATGCTGTTTGTTTGTACAACACTTCCCCTGTAAGGCACCATGTAATGTCTGTGCTGATGCTGTTTGTTTGTACAACACTTCCCTGTAAGGCACCATGTAATGTCTGTGCTGATGCTGTTTGTTTGTACAACACTCCCCTGTAAGGCACCATGTAATGTCTGTGCTGATGCTGTTTGTTTGTACAACACTCCCCTGTAAGGCACCATGTAATGTCTGTGCTGATGCTGTTTGTTTGTACAACACTCCCCTGTAAGGCACCATGTAATGTCTGTGCTGATGCTGTTTGTTTGTACAACACTTCCCTGTAAGGCACCATGTAATGTCTGTGCTGATGCTGTTTGTTTGTACAACACTTCCCCTGTAAGGCACCATGTAATGTCTGTGCTGATGCTGTTTGTTTGTACAACACTTCCCCTGTAAGGCACCATGTAATGTCTGTGCTGATGCTGTTTGTTTGTACAACACTTCCCCTGTAAGGCACCATGTAATGTCTGTGCTGATGCTGTTTGTTTGTACAACTCTTATCCTGTAAGGCACCATGTAATGTCTGTGCTGATGCTGTTTGTTTGTACAACACTCCCCTGTAAGGCACCATGTAATGTCTGTGCTGATGCTGTTTGTTTGTACAACACTTCCCCTGTAAGGCACCATGTAATGTCTGTGCTGATGCTGTTTGTTTGTACAACACTCCCCTGTAAGGCACCATGTAATGTCTGTGCTGATGCTGTTTGTTTGTACAACACTCCCTGTAAGGCACCATGTAATGTCTGTGCTGATGCTGTTTGTTTGTACAACACTCCCTGTAAGGCACCATGTAATGTCTGTGCTGATGCTGTTTGTTTGTACAACACTTCCCTGTAAGGCACCATGTAATGTCTGTGCTGATGCTGTTTGTTTGTACAACACTCCCCTGTAAGGCACCATGTAATGTCTGTGCTGATGCTGTTTGTTTGTACAACACTTCCCTGTAAGGCACCATGTAATGTCTGTGCTGATGCTGTTTGTTTGTACAACACTTCCCCTGTAAGGCACCATGTAATGTCTGTGCTGATGCTGTTTGTTTGTACAACACTTCCCCTGTAAGGCACCATGTAATGTCTGTGCTGATGCTGTTTGTTTGTACAACACTTCCCTGTAAGGCACCATGTAATGTCTGTGCTGATGCTGTTTGTTTGTACAACACTTCCCTGTAAGGCACCATGTAATGTCTGTGCTGATGCTGTTTGTTTGTACAACACTCCCCTGTAAGGCACCATGTAATGTCTGTGCTGATGCTGTTTGTTTGTACAACACTTCCCCTGTAAGGCACCATGTAATGTCTGTGCTGATGCTGTTTGTTTGTACAACACTTCCCTGTAAGGCACCATGTAATGTCTGTGCTGATGCTGTTTGTTTGTACAACACTTCCCTGTAAGGCACCATGTAATGTCTGTGCTGATGCTGTTTGTTTGTACAACACTCCCCTGTAAGGCACCATGTAATGTCTGTGCTGTTTGTTTT
>NC_056732.1:1731959433-1732007380 GCF_019279795.1 Protopterus annectens
AACAAACAGCATCAGCACAGACATTACATGGTGCCTTACAGGGAAGTGTTGTACAAACAAACAGCATCAGCACAGACATTACATGGTGCCTTACAGGGGAGTGTTGTACAAACAAACAGCATCAGCACAGACATTACATGGTGCCTTACAGGGGAAGTGTTGTACAAACAAACAGCATCAGCACAGACATTACATGGTGCCTTACAGGGGAGTGTTGTACAAACAAACAGCATCAGCACAGACATTACATGGTGCCTTACAGGGGAGTGTTGTACAAACAAACAGCATCAGCACAGACATTACATGGTGCCTTACAGGGAAGTGTTGTACAAACAAACAGCATCAGCACAGACATTACATGGTGCCTTACATAGGAGTGTTGTACAAACAAACAGCATCAGCACAGACATTACATGGTGCCTTACAGGGAAGTGTTGTACAAACAAACAGCATCAGCACAGACATTACATGGTGCCTTACAGGGAAGTGTTGTACAAACAAACAGCATCAGCACAGACATTACATGGTGCCTTACAGAGGGAGTGTTGTACAAACAAACAGCATCAGCACAGACATTACATGGTGCCTTACAGGGGAGTGTTGTACAAACAAACAGCATCAGCACAGACATTACATGGTGCCTTACAGGGGAGTGTTGTACAAACAAACAGCATCAGCACAGACATTACATGGTGCCTTACAGGGGAGTGTTGTACAAACAAACAGCATCAGCACAGACATTACATGGTGCCTTACAGGGAAGTGTTGTACAAACAAACAGCATCAGCACAGACATTACATGGTGCCTTACAGGGGAGAGTTGTACAAACAAACAGCATCAGCACAGACATTACATGGTGCCTTACAGGGGAGTGTTGTACAAACAAACAGCATCAGCACAGACATTACATGGTGCCTTACAGGGGAAGTGTTGTACAAACAAACAGCATCAGCACAGACATTACATGGTGCCTTACAGGGGAGAGTTGTACAAACAAACAGCATCAGCACAGACATTACATGGTGCCTTACAGGGGAGTGTTGTACAAACAAACAGCATCAGCACAGACATTACATGGTGCCTTACAGGGGAAGTGTTGTACAAACAAACAGCATCAGCACAGACATTACATGGTGCCTTACAGGGGAAGTGTTGTACAAACAAACAGCATCAGCACAGACATTACATGGTGCCTTACAGGGGAAGTGTTGTACAAACAAACAGCATCAGCACAGACATTACATGGTGCCTTACAGGGGAAGTGTTGTACAAACAAACAGCATCAGCACAGGCATTACATGGTGCCTTACAGGGAAGTGTTGTACAAACAAACAGCATCAGCACAGACATTACATGGTGCCTTACAGGGGAAGAGTTGTACAAACAAACAGCATCAGCACAGACATTACATGGTGCCTTACAGGGGAAGAGTTGTACAAACAAACAGCATCAGCACAGACATTACATGGTGCCTTACAGGGGGAGAGTTGTACAAACAAACAGCATCAGCACAGACATTACATGGTGCCTTACAGGGGAAGAGTTGTACGAACAAACAGCATCAGCACAGATATTACATGGTGCTTTACAGGGGGAGAGTTGTACAAACAAACAGCATCAGCACAGACATTACATGGTGCTTTACAGGGGAAGTGTTGTACAAACAAACAGCATCAGCACAGACATTACATGGTGCCTTACAGCTGAAGTGTTGTACAAACAAACAACATCAGCACAGGCATTACATGGTGCCTTACAGGGGGAAGTGTTGTACAAGCAAACAGCGTCAGCACAGACATTACATGGTCCCTTACAGGGGAAGTGTTGTACAAACAAACAACATCAGCACAGACATTACTTGGTGCCTTACAGGGGGAGTGTTTTACAAACAAACAGCATCATCACAGACATGGTGGAATGCAGAAGTCCAGGAAGTCACTGAAAGAAAGGAGTGCTGGAAAAAGTGGGAGATAGAAAAGACAGACCAGACAAAGGAAGGGAGGATTTGCAACAGCAAAGAACAAGACAACAGCAGCACTTACTCTACCAGCTTCTGGAAAGTAACTCATTAGATGGCACAAAGAGAATATGTCAAGTTACAAGGCAAAGACAAAAAGCTAAAGAAGACAGTCAAATGCCCTTCATAAGAAATGCCAGCAACAATCTGCTCACCAGCCCACAGGACATCAAAGGCAGATGGAAAGAGCACTTCCAGCAGCTTCTGAATGAAGAAAACCCCACAGAAGCTGCACTGCCCTGACACAGCCTATTATAAGAGAAGAGGAGGAGCCCACCATAGAAGAAGTGAGAACAGCACTAAGGAAAATGGAGTCAGGGAAATCAGACTCAGTTGAGATCACAGTAGATATGATACAGATGCTGGAGAAGACGGGGAGGAATGTCTCCTGAGAGTTCTCAAAATGATGTGGAGAGAAATGCGTATTATATTAGAGCCAGTCACAACTGTGGGCTGTACAGAGGTATCAAACTCCTGTCACATTGTATGAAAGTTCTGTAGAGGGCGATAGATAAATGAATAATAAGGTATTAGAAAGTAATATAGCAGATGAGTAGTTCAGATTCAGATCAGGGTGCAGCACAACTAAACCAATGTCTGCAGTGAGAGTGACAGTTGAGAAGAAGCTAGAGATGAGGAAAAAGTCCAACTAGGCATTCCAAGACTTGGAGAAAGCATATTACAAAGTCCCAAGAGAGGTAAAGTGTGCAGTCCTGCAGTAGTTTCAGGTTCCAGAAACTCTGGTAGTATTATTACAAGCTATGTTTAAGGACCAAAGTATACAGGAACAAACAGGGATCAGTCTCACAGCAGAGTTCCCAGTGCAAGTGGGTGTGCACCTGGGTTCAGCCATGAGTGTACAGCTGTTCATTCTGTTGGTGGATTAGACTGGCACACACATTGGAGAAGACAGATCATCAAAGTTGCTATATGGAGATGATATGGAATTGCAGGCAGACTTTGAGCAAGATCTTCAGCAAAGGATAGGGAAATGGAATGCAAAACTGAAGGTGCGCGAGATGAAACTGAATACAGATAAGATTGTTCCACTGGCAGCAAATGCTGGAGTTCAAGAGAAGCTGAGAACTAACAAAGAAGAGGAAATAGTAGAACAGATTAGCAGCTTCAAGTATCTGGAAGATATGGTTGAGAAGAATGGAGGAGGTCAAAGCTGGAATCAGGGGGGCTGCAGCCAAATGGCACAGAGTGCCTGGTGTAGCATGTGACAGAAGAATCTCAAAGAAGCTGAAAGGTAAGGTGTACAAAACAGTGGTTGACCAGTATTGTATGGTAGAGAAATCTGGGCAGTGAAGGCAGAACAGCTAAGGAAGCTAGAGGTGATGGAAATGAAGTGCCTGAGATGGGTGCTAGGATGCACACTCTGGGCAGATGATGAAATGAGGACATAAGAGCAGAAGCCAACATAGCTCCAGTTGCAGACAAGATTAAAGAGAACAGATTATGATGGTTCGGGCACATGTGCAGAAAAACAGAAGGCAATCTATTGAAAACATTGGATTGTGTGAGAGAAAACCTGCCACAGTCAGGCATGAATGTCGAAGAAGACAGGAGAGTGGCACTGAATAGAGAGAAGTGGCAGCAGTTGACACAACACCCCAACCCCATGTATAAAATGGGAAAAAGGTGAATGATAATCATGGTGATCATGATGAATTTAACAGGATGAACAGTACAGGATTTATAACTTCTGTCAGGGTTTTGACTAATGTTACACCTTATTTGATGACAAACAAATTATGATAGTGAGATATACGACTAGTGGTGGAAGACTGAACAATGTGTGTGACATCATGTCCTTCTTACAGCAAACTATGACAAGTTATTAACAATGGATTTTTTCACATAAAATATAACATTAGATCTAAATTTATCTTTTTTGTCATTGTTGCAAGTTTAGTCTTAATGGATACCAAATGATTTGTAAGAAATTAGTTTGAAAATTAAAATACCCAAGTTGGCTGTATGATGCATATTTATTGTACCTGACTGTGTTCAAGATACCTCTGGATCAGTTAACACCCCATGTTCCTGAGTTGTCATGTGAGGCAGAATGAACTGAGTGATTACCAATCCTTGGAACATAGTATTGAAAGAATTTCTGCAATATGGAGCTCATGGAGTGTGACCTCACCAATGAGTGCACATGCATACTAGGTGCAAGTCACAGGTGTGAAATATGAGCCTGTATATGTACTGAATCCTGCACTGCATGTATTCCTTGGAATGGCTAGCCAACATGGAAATGACTGATACTGTACATACCAAAAAAAACTATGAAGCAATGTCATGATACCTCGCTGTCAACTTCACCTGACAGTATGCTGGTATGTGCAGGGGTAAGGAGGAATCTGTGGGTGCAAAGGAGATTCATTTTTGATGACTACAGGATGGGGAAATGTTGCAAAAAATTTCAAAGAAGAAAAATATTAAAATAGCAAATTGTCCTAGTTTGGCTGTTAGCTGGCATGTCATTTGCATGGACTTCACATGTGTTCTCTCTCTCTCCCTCTATGAGTGGGTTTTCAACATTTGTCATATTTTTTCCCTCATCTCAAAGCCTTGCTTTAGGCTATTTGTCATTCACAAATTGTCTGCAGATGCATGTAGTGTGTGTGTGTGTGTGTGTGTGTGTGTGTGTGTGTGTGTGTGTGTGTGTGTGTGTGTGTGTGTGTGTGTGTGCGTGTGTGTGTGTATGTGTTTGTGTGTGTGTGTGTTTGTGTGCTTTTGTTAGTGGGTGTGGGCATGCTACAATGCATCTGCACCCCTTCTGGATGAGCTTCTGTGCCTTGTACCCACTGTGTGACAGAAGAAGTTTGGATTTCTATGAAAGTCTACATTGGATTACAGAGATATCTGAAGAATTGCTACATCTGTGAGTGAATGAGTAAGTCAGAGGATTTGTAAATGCAGGGTAATGGGGCAGACACCAGAGGCAAACGGTGTTATGGGGGCATGGTCAAATGATGCTGATTGGATGGCACTGCAGTACCCGCATTTGGAAGTAACTAAAAGCAAAACGCCACTTGCTGTAATCAGAGATTTATTCCTTCCAGTCTCAGTACAACAAGTGGCTTTTTGCTTTTATTTGTATTTGATTTGCCACTTATTTGCCTTTCATCTTACTTTGTGTTATTTAGAAGTGAATGTTGATATGTTATTTGGGGTCATTGGTCAAGCATCTCAGGTGTTCATCTGTGGTATGTAGCTGTATACATTTGTAGCAAGTGGATTGCTACTTCTGCTCTATGAAGGTCTTTTTTGAAGACATAAACCAGTTTAAGTACTCAGTACCTGCCCTAGAGAAATCCCAACTGGGTTGGATCAATGATCTCTAGGTTAGCTATATGCTCATATATTATGTCCAATGATCCTTTGCAAAGCCTAATAGATGAGACACATCAGACTTACAGGATTACAACTATCAGGGACCATTCGAGCTCCTCCTTTATGTAAGGGTGTGACTGTTGCTGTTATTCATTAATCTAGAATGAAGCCTGTTTTAAGGCTGATATTGAATAACTTTTGTAGGGGATCAAACAATTCATTCTCAGGCTGACCAGCTGGCAGACTGATATTTTATCTGACCCCAAAGATGTACCCCTTTTCTGTCTTTTGTAAAACTGTTGTCCAGATTTCCCCTAGATTGAGGTCCAGCTGTGGGAATCAATATGATCTCTTGGTGAGTATATAGAATAAATAAACACTTCTATGGCAAAAAATAATGAAACACAAGATAAAACTACTCACTGGCACCATTAAAGGCGGCAGCACTTTGACCTCTGTTGACCTCTGCAGCACCTGCAATCAGAAAAAAAAATATTTTATGGATTAAAAAGTAAAACATGAATACATACTACCATCTCTTTGTTATATATTCTTGGTAATATATAACATAGATGTTTATAATCCAAAAATCAAGAAAGAGATAATCTGGACATAAACAGCACATTAACATGGCTTCAGGAAGTTTCCTGTAATGTATACTTTTTCTCTAAACCTTTGTGTAAGATAATAATCATCCCCACAAGATAGTCTATATGATGGTGAAAACCCATATTTGTATCAATTTCAGAAAGTTCTATAACAGCCTGATTAGGACAAAGGGATGCCTATTCAAAGCTATTACACAAGACTATATGTATTCTAATACTCATCATATAATGACACTGACTCAGGTCATGATAGCATGCTGAGCTATAACTGGGGAGGGAATCGTAATGCAGTAGGCCCAAACACCATGTTCAGTGGCATTAAATGCTCATTAGTATCTGTAAGAATGAATAGAAGTAAACATCAGAAATGGATCTCCTTCTTATGAAAGAGAAAGAGGCTGAGCGGACAAAGGTATATAAAGTGTACAGAACTGAAAATATAAAGAAAGATAAAGAGATTTATTAAGATTAACATCAAGATAGCAGCATGCTGTATGAGAAGCACTCACCACATAAATTCACCCTCGTCTATATCTCTATTCCCTAAACCTATACACTTAAAAGTCTACACATCTCAAAATAACTTCTACACCTACAGACTAAACATAATGCTTCATTCTACATTTCAGCTTCTACTTTTTCAAATACAACTTCACTACTTCCTATCATAATGACATTCTCAATCTCTGTCCTTTTCAACACACTGTTTCTTGTAATTCAGAAAGATATCTCTCCTACAGTTCCTCATTTCTTCTACTTTCTTAACATCCTACCAACATCCATACCCTCACAGTTCCTCCAAAGCTCTTTCATTGTGGCCTCCAAGGAAAACACTTCAGAATTGCATCTCCTAATCATACCCTATCTATATCAGCACTCAGTAAAATGCACAAAAGCAGTCCGGACAAGAACCGTAAAGCCCAAAAAAATGTTAAAGTCCTTATTGTGAAGGCTGTTTGCAGTACAAGCTGCAACGCTGAAACTGAAATCCACTTGCACGTATAAAGCCACACTGAAGTCGGAAAAAACTTGAACCTTAACGCACTTTATTATTAAAACAAGCGTTTTCGCTGTGGTTAAAACTACAGCTTCATCAGAGGCAAAAGTAGAATGCAGTGTCAGAGTCAGGTTTTTATACAACACACCCTCGCCTTAATTAGTAATGCAATTACAATGAAGGCGTGTTAGCAGCATTTCTTGCAAAAGTAAATTCAGGGAATGAAAGCTCTGTTTAGGAGCATTCTCAAAAGTGTGTAGTTTCATACTTTTAAAACAGTTGGAAACCATGAAACATTGATGCATCAGCAGTTTGTTACGTTCATACACCAAGCAAATGTGCATTAAAAGCATGAAAGTGTGTAAAAAATATATACACAATAAAAGCTGCTAAAAACAATGCATAACAGGTCTGCATATAAAAATGTTTATAGAAAAGTGTTTGTAAAAAAGTATCTAGTGAAATCACTACCTGCAACTATAGTTGGAAGCCTTGCTAAGTGTGAGTCTTAAAAGTAGTGAAAAGTATATGTTACTACAAATTACTATTATAGTAAAATAAAATGAAGTGAAAAGTGAAGTAAGACAAAGGTAAAGGAGTTATCTTTTATAGCTCCTCATTTTCAGGACACAAGCTATATTGCAATGTTCATTCAAACCTGGGTACGAAAATGAGTCTAGTAATATTTGCCATTCTAGCTCCTTATTCTCCAAAAAGAGAGGTACTGGACCCCCTCTTTCTGTTTTCTTGACCTGGTCAATTGCAATAAAATGAAAGCTATGTCCTTGATGTTTCATTACGTGTTTAGCTAAAGCGTTTTCTTTTTTCAGTTTCCTTATGGCATAATCATGTTGGTACAGCCTGTCCCGTAGTCTCCGGTCAGACTTACCTATGTAAAATGCTTCACAGCAGTTACACTTAGTTAAATAAACTATGGATCTAGAATCACAATTAAGCTTATGTGTAATGTGATACTTTTTGTTGCGTATTACAAAGGAATTGGAAGCCTTCACAAGATGGCAATAGTTACATGCCCCACACTGAAAACAGCCTTTTGTTCTAGTCATTAGCTCCGTCTGTTTACTTCTTTCTAGCAAAGTTTTCAAATTATTGCCTCTCCTATATGCCATCAGAGGTTTTGTGCCTAACTTGTCCATGAGTTCCTCGTTATTTGTTATGTAATACCAATTTTTATAAAGTATCATTTGAATATTCCTCGAGTCAATACTGTAATTTGTGATGAAACTATTTACAAACGAGGTCCCTGTTATCTCAGTGTTGGAGGTTGCCCTAAGAAAGGGTATGTTCTCCCCAACCCTCGGATTAGCCTCTAAGTCTTCCTCTTGTCCACTGAAAATTTTGTGTGGAAGTAAGGGTAGAAATTGACCTTCCCTTCTTTTGTTATTGATCTCATCCAGTATTTCTTCAAATAAAGTATTTGGGTATCCTCTGTTGGTGAACATTACTTCCAAGATTTTACATTCTTCTTGGAATAGTATCTCATTACTGCACATCCTGGCTGCTCAAATTAGCTGTCCCTTTATGATAGCCTTCTTTTGCTTGAATGGGTGGCAGCTGTTGTAATGTAAAAAGGAGTTGCAGTAGGTTGGTTTTCTGTATATCTTTGAAGAATATTCACAATTGTTAACTTCTTTATACAAGTGAACATCAAGGTAGTCAATGCTTAGCTCTGAGAATTTAGATGTGAATTTTAAAAAGTCAGTTGTGTTATTAATAGAAGAAACAAATTCATTTGCTAGTGTCTCATCGCCATCAAAAAGGATGAAAAGATCATCCAGGTATCTTGTGTAGAACTTGATGCGGTTCGTTGTGTTAACGATTCACCCCGACTACCGTCTCATGGCGCCTCTGAGCTTAACTCCGAGCATGCTATGAGACGATAGGAATTTCAGTCTATTACCCCCGAGTGCCTTCCAGTGGCGTGAGAAACTTTTATGTACATTTATAAGTGTGTTAAGGGTAATACATACTGAAATCATAATTATTCTCATGATACACTTACGATTCAGTGTGTATTACATGTTAGTTACATTAAACTTTTAAAAGAAATTGTCATTTGAAGCTTTTCTTAAAGCTAGTCATGGCAACCAATCGGATTCACGCAATCTCAGTCTTGGACCCCCATCTATCCTGCCCTGTTAGTTTGGATGACTATTAACTGCTCTTGTTTCAGTTTATTTTATTCATCCATTTTATAAGAAAAAAAGGAATACGTAAACAAAAGCAAATAGGAAGATCGATGAGACTTAGAGTCTTCTTTTTCTACATGGTACATAGCTGCATTTCCACTTCCTAACAGCAAAGCTACGTGTGCATAAGGGACAGTAAAAAAAATGCATACTCCAAAAAAACAGAGCTGGAGAAATTAGAGAGATAGCCAAAATTCAAATTATTACCCATTTCCATTGATTGTTAATTTAGCAGAATTCTAATCAAACAGAACATAAGGTTAATTACTTAGAAGAATAATGGCTCAACTGCAGAGGTAAGATTGAATGCATGGCTGTATTACGATTTACGAATCCTCTACAATGTGTTTTGATGAGGCGGTAGGCAGATCCTATTTTGAGTGCTTTTTTTGTAAAGTGTTGTTCAGGTTTGTACATTAGACTGTTCCTCAGAAAGGTCACCATTCTGTTCAGTGTTCAAAACCCCCTTTTACATATGCGTTCTTCAGTTGCTCAATCAGCGCATTGATCCTGTAGAGAGTTTGCACACGTGGGCTGCCTTTCTGTTTATCTGTTTACGTTTCTGGGTTTTGCAGTGCTTACAACACAGATCGGTCTGAATGTGTAATTGAAACGCTTGTTGATATATGCTTTAAAAGTGCACCTAGTGCAGTATAGTTCACATACACATCTGCATACAATTAAAAGCACATATTTGTTTATGCACATACATACAGAAACTTACACTGATTTGTATTTTTGTGTGAATGTTCTAATAGTGTATAGAATTCTCCATGTTCTGAAATACAGCGAAGGAAACACATGGGGCAAGTGCATGTATTGTTTTTCCAATTTAACTGTTGCAGTTAATGCATTACTTGAATCGTTCAGTTAGAAACAGCAATTTTTTTTCTGGAGAAGATAAAACAGACTGACAAGTAATTATTTTAGAGAGAAAAGGAGTATAACTCAGAGTTTTTGTGCGAGTGTCTGTAAAGGAGATGTTGGACCTTTGATGCTGGTATAACATCCGGATCTTTAACTTAAAAGGGTACTTTTCCATTAACGGAAGGTATAGAGAAAATTATAGATGGAAAAGTCAGCATATAGTGAATTACGCGACGGCATGACCTTTGTCCCGTTATTGGAAAAGTACCCTTAAAAGTAAATAAACACAGTGTACCCAGTGGAGAACACATCTTCCTGGCGCATACTAACTTGGTCTTAAAATCTAAAATTGAGTAAAACAGTCCTAATCATTTGACATTGACAACACTGTTTAAAAGTTTTAAATGAAGAACCTGCTTGCATCATTATTTGTATTACCACTGTTACATTGAACTTTGTGTGTCTAACGGCATTATCTCATTCTTACAGGTGGTTATGGTAAAGGAAAGAATAGAGGAGGCAAGAAAGAGAAATAGGATCAGGGACAATTAGATAAAACATATGGGAATTTGGATAAAAAGCACATATGAAGAGTCCCTAAATACTATATGTGATATTTATTCAACAGTAAGAGAAAGCTGCAAAAATGGAAAGCATAACAATTTGATATCGACCAAATAGTTTAAGTATTTAAGATGTGCATTGTACTGTCAGTTTCTAGATGCAGGGTAGGTAAATGGGCATTGCCAAGTCCAGAGCTATTAAAAGAATTAAACAAATGTGCAGAGAGTTTCTTTTGGTATGAAAAAAGACCTTTACTAGCCTGGCCAAAAGTTATAGAACTAGAAGAAAAAGGAAGATTAGGAGTCCCAGACTTAGACTAACCTGCAGGAATGTTAATATCAAATGCTATTAACGTTATTAAACTGATAGCTGTAGTGCAGACTGGAAAAAAAATAAGAGACAGGGAAGAAAGCTGGAGGAAAAATGGAAGACATCGTAAAAGCTTTATTAGAGGTACTAGGAAAAAAAAGAATTACAACTAGCACGGACAAAAGAAGTGCAGAGAATGTTTAGTAGGAATTGGTGGGACCCCAAATGGGAAAAAAAAGTGGAGAAACAGAATTATACCAATGGGGGGGGGGGGTTAAACATGGATGCCACACAAAAAATGTATTATAGAGATGGCACAGAAAATGGGATAAAGTAAGATATTAGACACAGTTAATAAACTTAGGTAAGCTGAAATCTTAGAAGGAAGTAAAAGAGGAGTACCAATTGTAAGAGACATTTGATGGGAATATTGTAGGTGGGCAAATATAAATGGGTTGATATGTAAAGGGAAAAAGGAATAATACAAGATACTGAGATATGGAGAATGGAGGGGAGGAGGACTATAGAGCTTTTGACAATAGCAAAGAAATGGCTCAGAAAGGACTAAGAAAGAAAAAAGGTAGTGGGTATCGGAAGTAGGTACCCCAATCAAAGAAAAAGTCGGAAGACATATGGCTATCAGTGTGTATGTTACTAAAGCCTGAAGATTCAAAATCTTTGTATGGAAATGTCTCCATAAATATCTTTATACCCCAACACAGTTAGCCAAAATACATGTAGGAGTAGATGACTCCTGTTGGAGATATGGGGAAGAAAGGGGTACATGGATTTACATAATTTGGAGCTGTAGGGCTTTGTAAGATTTTAAGGAGGAGTTGGAAGTGGTAGTACAAGGAAGATGGCCAGAGATAGGGGAAGTCACCCAAAAATTGTTTATATTAGGATGTGAAGTAAATGTTCCAAAGAAAGACAGAGTTTATAGGGTTAATTATGAAAGTAGGCAAGAAGGCAATTACAAGAAGATGGAAGAAACGAGAGTCCCCAACAGGACAAGATGTAGAAAGACTAAAGATTACATTGAAGAGGAGGGAAAGGCAACTAGGGAGAAAGGGAGGAAGAAACATGCAAAGAAATGGAAGTAGATGGATGAATCCAGGTTGAATCCACAAGGGTCGAGAGATAAAAGTACAAAACAGGGACAAGTTATCTGTGCTAATCGAGAACAGGGACAAGTTATCTGTGCTAATCGAGAGTAGGGAATGAAAGAGATAATTACATTGGAAGAAAAAAAGGCAAGTAGAATGATGGTAGGCATGAAGGAAGTAAAGCAGTACACTAAGCATGAAAACCAAACATTGTACATAGTTGTGGGGAAGAGATTATTATATAAGAGGCAATGAATGAAAAAAGGAAATTTTAAATGTTGGGAAAATATGTGCGTGTCCAGGCACCTGTGCAAGTGTCATCAAGACTATGTAAATTGTAAATATGTCCGAAAGTAAAAGTGCAATATAACACAAAATATACAATTAATACATTAAAAATATACATTTCAATTTATATGTAGATCTCGGAAGGAAATGTACTATTATGTTGGTGTATGTGGTTTCCTTGCTCAACTGTCTATCCCAAAAGCATGTGGCTTCTTTCTGTCAGTCTTTTAAGGTTTCAATGGTTTGCTGTCTTTTCCTTTAATTTGGGAGGTGGTGCTGTAAGGTAGTGTATGGTGTGCCTTATTATTGAAAAGGCATTTGTCTTCTGTAGGCTTTCTGAAATGAAGCTGGGCTAGCTTGAGGAGGTTCCTTTGACTATTTTTGAGAGCATATTATTATTTATTTATTTTTTTAATGAAGTCTAACTCTTAGTGGTGGGGAATAACTCAGTTTTATTATTTTGAATAGTAACAGGGTTGACCCTGCTTGGAACTGGAAGCCATTTGAGGCTCTTTAGGAGGTTGCAGTGGTGTGTGCTTGCCATCAGCCAGTAGTAAGCATCTGTATGTTTACAGCTGCCTGTTCCTTTTTTATTCTTGTATGAACAACTGAAAAATGTAAGGCTATATTATTCTGGGAGACTTGCAGTGAAAACTGCAGCACAAGAATGTGATTTGATGTGCAATTTGATATCCTTTAGATGGTCTAGAGAGCAGTTGTGTAGTGTGGGTAGTACTGAGCACTTTATTATGTTAGGCTTTTTTTGCCTAAAATCACTTGATAAGTTTATTGTTTTGTATATATAGACTAACTTATGATGCAGTTTTGTGCATTTTTTCTCCCAAAGTTAAACTTGAATGAGCCTATAGCTAATTTCTGCGTGGAGTGGTGGTGTTAGATCGACACTGCTCACTTGAACTGCCACCATAACTACATTTAAACTGAAGAATGCAGCATGGTCATTTTTATGGAACTAGTAGTTGGGGGTAAGTTGAAGGAATGAATGTATTTTATAAACTAGACTGCACTAACTAGTAGGATGGTGAGAGCTGATGTGTGGAGAATTGGTCTGCTGTTATGTATAAATGTGTTGGTTTCTGTTAAAAACTGTAACTACAGCAGTTAGGCAATATGAATTTGCTGAAACTGAGTTTTTTTTCCCCCATTAGCTGGAAGAGATAAATGAGAAGTTTTAGTTACAACTACAATAATTTATGTAAATAGAATGAAAGCACCGAAGACTCAGCACAAGTGCCAAAATTAGGGCTGTAAGTTATAAATGATAGTCCAAACTCGGAGTATATTCCAAAATGAACAGCAACAGTTTAATAGAAATCCAAATACGTAGCAACAAGTACACCTCACGTTTCGTCAAGAACTTCATCAGATTAACTACACACCCTAAGACAACTGTTAAATACTCTAATTAATTTCAAACTAACCTATAAGAGCTAACTGTCATGAATATATAAACTGTGATGCATATATTGAAATAATTAAAATTTTATACTTTTAATCATAAAATCTTTAAAAACACAAGTTAATTTATACAACACACATAAATAAATTTATTAAGAATACATAGGAATTTGTTAAAAAGTTTGAATAAATAATTAAATATACTTGTGAAAAATGCTAGTACGTGATTAATTTATGAGCACCTGTATGACATAAGGACTAAGCGAGATACAAATTCTTTATACAAGCATACCTTGGTCTGTGATGGGGCTTATTTTAATTTTTTTGTCTTAGAAGTTGTACCATCTGATCCCCGGGGAGGTAGTTGGGAAACGTTAGTTGCATACAGGGAATTATATTGGCAAATAGTTTTAGAGTCAAATAAATTCCCGGGTATTAATGACATGATCACTTTAGCACCGATACTGAAAATGAGATCAGCGAAACTTTAAAAAATTACATAATTTCCAAGTGTTCATTCGTTTTTATAACTTTTTATACAAAGTTTTTTACATACAAAATGTTTTAATCAAATTATATACATCACATACATTTTTTCTTCACCTATTATATACATATACATATATATATTTTTCCACTAGAGGGCAGTGAAAGACTAGACAACATTCATTATTTACTATCCAGTATAACATCACGTACTAGCATTTTTACAAGTATATTTAATTATTTATTCAAACTTTTTAACAAATTTTATGTATTCTTAATCAATTTATTTATGTGTGTTGTATAATTAACTTGTGTTTTTAAAGATTTTATGATTAAAAGTATAAAATTTTAATTAATTTAATATATGTATCACAGTTAATATATTCATGACAGTTAGTTCTTATTGGTTAGTTTGAAATTAGAGTATTTAGCAGTTGTCTTAGGGTGTGTAGTTAATCTGATGAAGTTCTTGACGAAACGTGAGGTGTACTTGTTGCTACGTATTTGGATTTCTATTAAACTGTTGCTGTTCATTTTGGAATATACTCCGAGTTTGGACTATCATTTATAACTTACAGCCCTAATTTTGGCACTTGTGCTGAGTCTTCGGTGCTTTCATTCTACTTACAAGTTTTATTTTTGCACTGTCCATTCTTTCTTTTACAATAATTTATGGCTAGAATATGTTTTAAGTTTCGGCAGTAAAATATGTGAAGATTGCGGTTTTAGGTTAAATGTAATCAGTTTGGCAGTATATTATACAGTAAGAGTTAATTTGGCCTGCTAGGTAGAAAGAATTGGATAGAGTTTAATTCTTATAATTGTACAGATGGAACTGTGCACCACATACTAGCATGTCTAAAAACATCCAAACTCCTTCCATTCAGGATTGCTGCTGATAGGCAGAAAGGATGACGCTTTATAATTAATGGCAAGACAGACAGCTCTGTACCACACATCTGTAGCTGCAGTGACCTCAGCCCTTTAGTCCTTATCTCCATTATCTACCCCTGACATCTGATAGATTCCCTTCAAAAAGAGTCGCTTTCGCTTACATAGGGTCGAATAAATACCATTCGCTTTTTAAGCATTTGGTGATTTAATATAGACCCTATTCTAACTCCGAGATCGCAGTACAGAGAGGAAAGGGCAAATTTCCTGATTTTTCACTGTATCATGATCCCATAAAACAGATTCCTGTCCTTCAGCACATTTTGTAACTCGGGCAACTGTCATTTTAATTGCCATTTTTATTTATTGCTTCATTTTGGTGGTTGTACATACTAGGAAATGGTACACACGTTTTGTTTGGGTAAGCGTTTGGTGATTGTGCACACCTCAACATTCTACTGACGGGGTTGCTTGGGTGAAGTGTTCATGCTGGTGGTTGCATGTACTAGGAAATGTTACTAAAGGGTTGTTTGGGGGGAGCATTTCATTTAGGTGCATGTATACCTGGACATAGTAATGAGGATGTTGCTTGGGGAAATAATTCATTGTGTATCAGGGAAGTGCTTGTGCATACATGGTCTGACTGCTGAAGTGACTGCTGGGCAAAATAGTTTATTGTGCCATTTTGCTGCTTGTGCATACACAATGCAAACAACTGGATTGGTTACTGAGAAATTAAGTCTGAAAATTACATATGGTTACATTTCTTATAATACAGCACATAGATGTAATTATAGTGTAATATGCCAGCATATAAGACATCAGATAATCACCATTGACTAATTAATAGTATAATGTAAAATAAGCAGAAAAGAAATCACTTCTGCTTGTATTATGCTATCTGTGATTAGTACTTGCATGAGTGAGTGTTGACTACTGCCAGCATGGAGCTACTAATTTTTTTGTTGTGCATTTTTCCTGCCTTTGTCAGTCATGTGTGGAATTTAGGTGGGAGGAAGGGTTCAGAAATATGTAAGTGTTATACTATTTTACTGAATTACTCAGGTGTTCTCCTTACTGACAATGAGTCTGTGTTACACAACAGCTGCACAAGGTAATATAATGAATGCCTAGTCAACATGTTATGTGCAGCAATTATCACCTTTGAGCATGCATAACTTTGCAGTACTGAAAGGAGGGTCATTATCACATTAGCAATAAGTGCAGTTACACTATAGCAGTGAGTCATTATCACTTTTCTGGTAAAAGTCTCAGCTGCTGTAACTGTTATTCACATAAGTAGAAGTCGTTATCACTTTGATGAATGCACAAGCCAGATTGTGTTTTTTCTCTGCTTGTAGCCATTGCAAGCCACCCCCTCATTCTTCATCAACTAGCTATCCTCCAAAACCCCTGATGTTTTTTCATGTGTATATATATATATATATATATATATATAATATACATATATATGTATATATATATGTATATATATATATATATATATATATATATATATATATATATATATATATATATATATATATAATGGCTGTGCATATATGTGTGTATATCAATATATATGTATGTACATAATGTACTTGCACATATATGCATTTACACATGAAAGCAGTATGACAGTGGCCTCTCTTGGGAGATCGGGTGATGCATCTGCTGCATACATTGTCTGTAGTTCCTTTACAGGGGATTTACATGTGCCCTTTCTGTGCATACATTGTCTCTAGCTCATTTAGAGGGGATTTCCATGTGCCCTTTCTGTTCCCCCTTGTCAGTTACCAGCCAAGCTCTTAGGCACCAAGGCCAGGAAGGTTCCTATTCAGAGATCTGTGCCAACTGCTCTTGTGCTGGTGGGTGCATTATGGGGGGCATACCCAGCCATCCATAGATATTGTGATTGACCTGGATTGCAGTTGGGAACTTGGAGACTCTTCATCTCAGTCCCATAGTGCTGCTGTCCTAGGTAAGCATGGCCTCAGGGCTGCCACTGTGATGCAATGTTTCCCTCCGGGAAAGGACACATGCAAAAAGACAAAGCCTGGGGCAGTCTTAGTCTTTTCACATGTTGTCTTGGTTGAGCTCTCCACTCAGTCTCCCTCCCTTCAGGTGTAGTAAATGTATGTAGGTCAGGGCAAGACCCTTTACATTAGCTCCACCCTTTAAGTCCTTATGACCATCGCCGAAAGGACACATGTAAATGGAAAAGGCAGAGTGCTGACATTGCATGTAATCAGGAGTCATTGCTGCTACCAGCAGTCTGAGTGGGTAGCCAGCACAGGTATGGGACATTTCAGACGCCCATGGCCTGAAATCCCGTGCCTGTCCTAGGCATATTAGTGGAGTGGCTGTCCTTACCCTGCTTTTTATCTTTACATGTGCTCTTTCTGTGCCCTCTTGTCAGTCTTTGTGTGTAATTTTGTGTTTTCACAGGTGGTAGGTATGTATCTCTGCAGCGTCATCACCACTTATGTACCTTATGAAAAGAATAATGCCCCTGTGGATAGGAGTGAAGATCTGGATGGTCTAACCAGGTAATGCATTATGATATACATATATACGTACTCTTCCAATAGATCTGTCAAACATCAGTAGTAATCTGTTTGCAATGTCTTTCCTGTGCAGGTTCGTATACCTTCTGACACTGACATGGCTTCACTAGCAGGCGAACGACAAGTGAGAGTGTGGGTATGTGGCCATTCCTACATTCACTGGGCTGCCAGCCATGCCTCCATAACTTAAAAGCAGTATAACGTGAACTTCCCCACATCCAGTGTGAAGGTATACTGGATTACAAGAAGAGGTATGCATTGGAGAGGAGTACTGCAGTTGTTGGAAGAGAAGTGTTCCATCTACCCTGAGCCCGACATCCTTGTGCTGCACATTGGAGGGAATGATGTCATCAGTCAACCACTCAGAAGGCTACGATTTCAAATCGGAGCAATTTTTGAACACCTGCAGTCATGGTGGCAATGTTGTCATTTTGTGTGGTCTGACATAATTCCTCGACAGATGTGGAAAACAGCAAACAGTCAACGGGCATCGCACAAGGCCAGATGTTTACAGAATGGGTTCATGCATGACTTAATGCACAGGGTCGGTGGATTTACAATCTGTCATGGCAGCATCACCGCAGAAGATGTTGACCTGTTCAGAAGGGATGGCATTCACCTAACTGAGGAGGGCATTGCCTTGTTCTTGACTGACCTCCACAATGGCGTGAGGAGAGCTATGCAGGATTGGTAATATGCAGCTTGTGAGAAGAATGGAAAACAGCCATGAACAAGTAGGGACCAGTATGGTAAGTAAAACTCGATTATGAAATATGTTGTGTAAAATATATTTGTATGAGTTTGGCAAATAACTGTGGTAAGGAGCTGGTGAAGATGCTGAGAAAGAACAACTGTTTCAGGAGTGTGCTAGCATGTACAATCTAATATGTCAGTAACCATCCTGCAATACTTCTTTTTTTATTCTGCTTTTATTAGGCATGTGTTGAGTTTCGATGACAGAAAGGGCTTAGTAATGCAGAACTTGATCCCTTGGGACCAGTGCTGAATGGACACATGTAAAGAGAAAAGGCAAAGGTAAGGCAGACTGCTGACACTGAAGGAGGTCATGAGACTGCAGTTGTATCAGCTGTCTGAGTGGGTAGCCAGCACAGCTATCAGACAGATCAGATGACCTTGCCTGCCACTGAAGTCCCATGCCTGTCCTGGGTTCATTAGTGTAGTGGCGGTCCTAACATTGCTTTTTCTATTTTACATGTACCCATTCAGCAGTATGTTGGCTACACCACGAATGTGTATATTCACAATCATGTGTCTACATGGTAAAACAACTGCTTCTGAATGCTGTACACATGTACATATATCAGTTTTGTTTGGACTTAGGTTATGGAAATTTATGATTTTTTCATATTTTGGTATTGGCAATATGCAGCTTGTGAGAAGAATGGAAAACACCCATGACCAAGTAGGGACCAGTATGGTAAGTAAAACTCTATTATGAAATGTGTTGTGTAAAATATATTTTTATGAGTTTGGAAAATAACTGTGGTAAGAAGCTGGTGAAGATGCTGAGAAAGAACAACTGTTTTAGGAGAGTGCTAGTATGTACAATCAGATATGTATTGTATGTGTATATGTATAGTATTGATAGTTCCAACATGTAAAATAATTGGGCCTGTATGTTGTACACATGTGCAGATATCAATGTTTGTTTCGGACTTGGGTTATGGAAATTATATATTTTTTTCATATTTTGGTAAATAACTTTGCAAGGGAGGATCTGAAATGTGCTAAGTAATACCTCATTTTGAAGACAGTACTGATAGTTCTAACATGGTAAAAGAATGGTGCCTGTATGTTGTACTCATGTGCAGATATCAAAGTTTGTTTCGGACTTAGGTTATGGAAATTATGATTTTTTTTCATATTTTTGGTAAATAACTTTGCAAGGGAACATCTGACTGTGCTAAGTAATACCTCATTTTGAAAACAGTATTGATAGTTCTAACATGGGAAAAGAATAGTGCCTGTATGTTGTACTCATGTGCATATATCAAAGTTTGTTTCGGACTTAGGTTATGGAAATTATGATTTTTTTTCATATTTTGGTAGATAACTTTGCAAGGGAGCATCTGAATATGCCAAGTAATACCTCATTTTGAAGACAGTATTGCTGGTTCCAACATGGTAAAAGAATTGTACCTGTATGTTGGACACATGTGCAGATATCAAAGTTTGTTTGGAATTAGGTTATGAAAATTATGATTTTTTTCATATTTTGGGAAATAACTTTGCAAGGGAGCATGTCAGTGTGCCAAGTAATACCTCATTTTGAAGACAGTGTTACTCCTTACAACATGGTAAAAGAACTGTGTCTGTGCACTCTACACATGTGCAGATAACACAGTTTGTTTAGTCTTGTACGATTATGAAAATTAGACATTTACAATACTTTTCATTAATATGCCCATATTTTTGCAAGGGAGCATGGTTATCACACAAATGATGCATCGTTTTGAAGCTGACATTCAGATGCACAACTTCTACACTGATATGTAGGCTCTGTCTGTTACAGGTGATGAGATATTATGCTTTGTTTATTTATCAATTATGAAAAATAATATATATATCATATTTCTGTGAATATCTCAAGAAAGGAACATCACGCAGTAATGGTTAAGGTATCATTTTAAAGCTGACATTCATACTAACAAATTACATTCAAATTGTATGGGTCTGCATGGTACAGTGACCAAGATATTATGCTTTGTTTTTCCAAAAAGGTAAAAAAATATGCACAATATCAGCATTCCTTGTTAAATATTTAATAATGACTTTGATATACACTATCAACATTTACACTGTTGGAAAGGTCAGTGTCTGCTGAAGAACTTTCGCGTTTACATTTTTAGTCTAGCTCTTATAGTTAAAGAGTTATGAATATTTGTTTTCTGTATGGTATTACAAATGGATTTTCTGAAAATGAGCTCAGGCTGCACTGTTGTTCCTATGGTGGAATTAAGCAGGCAGCTTTTCCTGAGCTGCTCCGGAGTGAATGAGTTAAGAATGTTGTCAACCTCCCAGTAGGCCATAAATAGGTTAGCTACTGTAGCACCACATGGGGACCCCATAGCTACGCCTTGTTTCTGGAGATAATATTTCCCATTAAAGATGAAGAAGTTGGACATAAGTGTGATGTCTAAAAGTTGGGATACTAAATCAATTTCATTTTTGGGTGCTCCCAAATGATCTAACATTAGTGAAATCCATTCAATAGCCTCCAGGTGAGGTATAGACGTGTATAGATCTATGACATCAATAGTAAGGAAGTTCAGTGAGTCGCTGTAATCAATTTCACTTATCTTTTTTAAAAATGTCCACGAGTCCTTGCAAATGTGTGATATTTTCTTAATGTATTTGCTCAGGATAATTTCTACAAGTTGGGCACTGGGGTATGTAAAAGAGACTCGGCTATCAATCAATGCCCGGATTGGTGGATTAACCAAGTTTTTATGAATTTTTGGTATACCAAAAATTACTGGTGTCCTAGGCATTGTGATGTCAATGTAATTGTAGGTGTCAATATCAATGCACCCACTAATAAATAGGTCCCTTAAAAAAACCCTAGTCCTAGAAATTGACATGTTCATCTCATTCAGTGACGATGAACTATAAGCTGGACTATCGAGGACAGTTTCCATTTTACTAATATATAGAAAGTTGTCAAAGATTACAAGCCCACCTCCTTTGTCAGGTTTTACTACCCTGACATAAGTTTTCCAAGCCTTGTAGTTGTTCTTCTGTGATGTTATAGTCTAACCGGTCGTTTTTAGTATGTGAAAAAGTGACCATTTGTCTGAGGTCCAATTCACAAGTTTTTTCAAAAAGTGTTAAAATGTTGTGTAGTGGGGGGTTATAAGTACTAGCTAATTTCAAATTAGTATTCATGTTAGTAACATCATTGTTAAACATTACATGCAAATTCAGTTTCCTGACAAAGCATTTCAAGTCAATCAACGTCTTAACAAGGTTACATTTAGTTGTAGGAACAAAAGTGTTCCCGAATGCTAGTAGTTCTATCAGGGATGGAGGCACGTGAAAGCTAGAAAAATTATAGATTTTAAAGTCGCCTTTTTCATTCGTTAAGATACTTAAGTCATCTAACATGTTGTTGTTAGTGATAGGCGTTGGATTGGGAGTAGAGTCACCTGTTACTATCGTCTGGACCAGTTCTTGTTGTAGTAAGTGCGCTGTGTCGAATTCCCTAAAAAATGCCTTCCCTGATTTTCATACCTTTGTTGGTTGTGTTGTTGCCCACTCCTGGTGTTGTGCACTTTCACATAGTTGCCACGTGGAGGTGCACCTGAATTAAAGTTCGTTCCTGTTTCATCCCAGTCATCACCTCCACTTAGGTTTGGCTCATTGTTTTCATTCCCAGTTTCTGTAATAGTACTGTCAACTTGAGTATTAGTTGAAGCCATTAGTTTAGGATAAGCTGTTCCATTAGAATAGCTCAACCTATCCCTTGCCAGTTTTTTATTTTTGTTCACTTTTAACTTATCCACTAAACTGTCAATACTGGAAAAAATACGAGAGTAATCGTATTTATATCTATCAAAGTGCAAGTTTTGTTTTAAGGAACTGTCCAGTTGGTTGACTTCTTCAATTAATCTCGTAATATGTGAACTGTAATGTTTAGAGATCAATTCCATAAGCTCAATTCCTTGTTTGTCAAACAATGTCCTTAAGTCAGCACAAAAACCATTATTTTTAAAAATTCCAGTAGGGTTAAAAGAGGACCGCAAGCCTTTTGGAATGATTTTCTCTGAGATACATTGTTGAAAATAAACTGTCTCTCATTGAAGTTTTTGCAGCTTCAATAGTTTATTATCAAAGTCTTTTAGACTGTCTGTTATTGTGTTCTCACTCACCGTAGAGTTAGATAGCCCCATAGCGGTTGTTCCAGAGGTGTACCAAACCTCAAGTTGTCTGTGTTTTGAATCCAAATCCCAAAGTTCGGAACACCAATAAGCCCTGGTGGCATTGGTAAAGAAACTCCGTTACTTGATGTTGAAGGACTACCAGTTAGGATGTCCCTTAAGGAATGAACACCATTCGGTGGTTCAATAATGTCCTTGTTACAGACAGGTTGACCTGGAGGTATGGAATCCAGGTTCAGCAAGGAATTAGTGTCAGAAGGAGTTCCCATCACTCCCATCATAATCCTCTAGCAGGTAAGGCTGGGTGTAAATGGTGTGATCCGGCGACTTGTTGTGTGGTAAAATTGACGCGCTGGTCCAAAGCGTCAAGTTTGCTGACAAAAGAATCCATTCTTTTGTTTAATGCACGGATTAAACTGGTAAGATCATTACTTTCATCCACAGTTACGTTGTTGGATGTGAATAATCGTGGACTAGTCGGGCTGTCAGGGCTGCCAGAAGACATACTGTTAAAGCAAACAAATGGAAACCAGTAAAATGCACAAAAGCAGTCCGGACAAGAACCGTAAAGCCCAAAAAAATGTTAAAGGCCTTATTGTGAAGGCTGTTTGCAGTATCAAGCTGCAACGCTGAAATTGAAATCCACTTGCACGTATAAAGCCACACTGAAGTCGGAAAAAACTTGAACCTTAACGCACTTTAGTATTAAAACAAGCGTTTTCGCTGTGGTTAAAACTACAGCTTCATCAGAGGCAAAAGTAGAATGCAGTGTCAGAGTCAGGTTTTTATACAACACACCCTCACCTTAATTAGTAATGCAATTACAATGAAGGCGTGTTAGCAGCATTTCTTGCAAAAGTAAATTCAGGGAATGAAAGCTCTGTTTAGGAGCATTCTCAAAAGTGTGTAGTTTCATACTTTTAAAACAGTTGGAAACCATGAAACATTGATGCATCAGCAGTTTGTTACGTTCATACACCAAGCAAATGTGCATTAAAAGCATGAAAGTGTGTAAAAAATATATACACAATAAAAGCAGCTAAAAACAATGCATAACAGGTCTGCATATAAAAATGTTTATAGAAAAGTGTTTGTAAAAAAGTATCTAGTGAAATCACGACCTGCAACTACAGTTGGAAGCCTTGCTAAGTGTGAGTCTTAAAAGTAGTGAAAAGTATATCTTACTACAAATTACTATTGAAGTAAAATAAAATGAAGTGAAAAGTGAAGTAAGACAAAGGTAAAGGAGTTATCTTTTATAGCTCCTCATTTTCAGGACACAAGCTATATTGCAATGTTCATTCAAACCTGGGTACGAAAATGAGTCTAGTAATATTTGCCATTCTAGCTCCTTATTCTCCAAAAGAGGTACTGGACCCCTCTTTCTGTTTTCTTGACCTGGTCAATTGCAATAAAATGAAAGCTATGTCCTTGATGTTTCATTACGTGTTTAGCTAAAGCGTTTTCTTTTTTCAGTTTCCTTATGGCATAATCATGTTGGTACAGCCTGTCCCGTAGTCTCCGGTCAGACTTGCCTATGTAAAATGCTTCACAGCAGTTACACTTAGCTAAATAAACTATGGATCTAGAATCACAATTAAGCTTATGTGTAATGTGGTACTTTTTGTTGCGTATTACAAAGGAATTGGAAGCCTTCACAAGATGGCAATAGTTACATGCCCACACTGAAAACAGCCTTTTGTTCTAGTCATTAGCTCCGTCTGTTTACTTCTTTCTAGCAAAGTTTTCAAATTATTGCCTCTCCTATATGCTATCAGAGGTTTTGTGCCTAACTTGCCCATGAGTTCCTCGTTATTTGTTATGTAATACCAATTTTTATTAAGTATAATTTGAATATTCCTCGAGTCAATACTGTAATTTGTGATGAAACTATTTACAAACGAGGTCTCTGTTATCTCAGTGTAAACATCAGAAAATAATCTGCTTCTTATGAAATTAGAAAGGGCTGAGGAAGATAAAGCTACATTAGATAGTGACAGTGAGAACAAGCAGTGTGGGGGACTGAAATATAAAGAGAGATACAGAGCTTTATTAAGATTAACTTCAAGATTGCAGAATGCCATACAACAAGCATTCTCCTGGCACACAAGCACGTGAAGGCAAATCACTTGTATAATGCTTAGCCTATGCATTCTCAAAATGTACTTTCACACTGCTTATACCCCCTACCCTAAATGTTTCGGCAGTTTTCATGATTAAATCAGAGTTTTTCACTGTACTTCACTTCCTTACAAATGTCTGTGCTACACTTTTAAGATTCCAACCATATAAATTCATCCTCATTAATATGTCTATTCCCCACACATATGCAGTTCAAGACCTACACATCACAAAATCACCTGTAAGCTCAAAAACTAACACAAAACCTGATTCAACATTTCTTCTACTTTTTCAGACACACCTTCATTACATCCCGTCTTAATGACTTCCTCAATCTCTATCCTCTTCAACCCACTATTTCTTCTTACATTTCAGAAAGATGTTTCTTCTACAGTTCCTCGTAGTAGCGCCATTTCTCCTACATGCACTCATAACATCCTACCAACATCAGGTACCCAAACAATTCCTGCAAAGCTGTTACATTGTGTCCTCCAAGCAATGTTACATTGTGTCCTCCAAGCAATGTTACATTGTGTCCTCCAAGCAAAGTAGTTGTGAACTTCCTCTCTCAGTCACATCCTTTGTATATCAGCCCTCACATTTACTATCAAATTGGGTATTAAACATAAATTAAATCCGTAACACTAATACTTAGTGCCATCTTCCTCCCAAACCAAGCCCAACTCAGCATTATTAGGAACCAGACAACAAACTCATCACTTTCTTTATTGTTACTTCCTCACCCATCTGGCCTTCCTATACACCATGCCAACTTACAAAGAATATGTAAAAAGCTCCCTAACAGCAAGCATGCAGGGATAGCAGTACACCCCATAAATCTTAGGTGACAGAGGAACATGGCTTTGTCAGGTAACAAAAAATGAAGAAACTCTGCAGGCAGACAAGAATATCAGAGTAGACAGAGCCAACAAGTCACTGGTGGTGACGTTATTACCTTAAAACTTGTTATGTCCTAGACAAGCTCACCAACCTGAACAATAACCCCTACGTCATGAGATGGGTTACAAATTGGCTCATGGACAGAACCCACATGGTGAGAGTTGCAGACTCTAGGTCCAACTCCAAACCGGTTACAAGTGGTGTCCCCCAGGGCTCAGTCCTAGGACACCTCCTATTCGGTATATACTTCTCAGAGGTACAGGCAAGCACAGGATGACTTTGGCTGACCAAGTTCACAGATGACTGTAAACTAGGGGCCATAATTGATAAAGACACTATCCAGAAAGGTGTCACTGAGACAGATACCTGGTGTCAAAATCACGGCCTCAAGTTGAATGCCAAAAAGTGCATAGTCATCCCCTTTGGAAAAAACAAAGTACCCGCAAACTACCACATAGGTGGTAGTCCCCTAAATACAGAAAAAGTAACAAGGGATCTGGGGACCCAAGTAGATAGCAATCTCTCCATGGATAATCATATTGCCAAGGCAGTTAGAAAATCCTTCTATGTGGCCCGCCTAATCTCAAAAGGGTTCGCATCTAAAACAAAGGCGGTTATTGTGCCTGTCTGCTCATCACTTATTAGACACATTACAGAATACAATGCCCCATTTGGAATGTACCTTACAAGACACCTGCAACAGCTGAAATACCACAAAAGTACCTCACCAAAAGGATTACTGGCCTCAAACAGATGAACTATGCAGCCCGACTAAAGAAACTCCAGCTGTACTCGGTTGCATGCCGCTTACTCAGAGGTGATCTCTGCTTGACATACAAGGCCATGTCCAACCCAGAATTGATGGATATGCTCCACCTAAAAAAAAAATAAAATAAAATCCCTGCGAGCCACATGCTCTAGGGATATAAACCCTACCACAATGATAAATTGGACGTGCTGGATGGATAGATTCCTGACTCAGAGACTCTCTATGCTTTGGAACAAGATTCCATATACATCATGCAGAGCCCCTCACTAGCACTTTTCAAGAGAAACCTTGATGGGCGGATGGGAAACAGAAAATTTACCCCGAGGATCACTGCAGTGGCTCTGCTGGACAGAGGCGCAGGGAACTAATGGCTCTGCTGGTCAGAGGCACAGGGAACTAATCTAAGTGGGTGGCAAAAGCCAACACACTCTGGCTGGGCTTATAAATGCTCTTGGGCAGATAGCCTGGTACTTACCTATGAACCTATGAACCTATGAACATAAAAAAAAAACAAACCCGATATCTTAATTTTCTCAAATACACAGCCAACTCTCTTTAACTCAGAAATACTACTAATTATGCTCAGAATATACACTCACAAGACACTTGCAACTATGGTATTTATATACCCCCTTGTTTTTATTTAAAACACTTGAAAACATACTTTGCTAGGCCACCTCAAAATTATCTCCAGGGATCATGATATTCAGTGATGTTTAAACAGCTTGACAAATCATAGAATCTGAAAATCCACCCAATAATAGAAATTTCTACAAATTCGCCCAACTTGTAACCAGACCCAGTAGATGTAAGAAAAAAACAGACAATTGACCTTAATTAGATCCTACATTCCCCTTGAAAAAATATATCATTCCATGAAACTCTGTCAGACAGCTTAACTGTCACTTACATATATCCATCAAAAGCTACCAAAACAACAGTCCCAAAATACAAAGTTGTGGCCACCCACCCACCTTGTCTCAGGAACCCCACTCAGCATTCCTGAAAACACTGGAAAATATGAAGGTCCTACCAAACACCATGATATTGTGTGATTTCAACTACCCAAGCATTGACTGGGAAAACTACTCAAGTACAAACTCCTTTGCCCAATGCTTCCTAGAGTTTATAAACTCAAACACCGTGGAACAACTGGTCACCACTCCCACAAGAGGTGACAACATATTGGACCTGATCATCACCAACAAGGGGGATCAGTGTTCCACACCAGAGGTAAACCCCTCGCTGGTAAGATCAGACCATAAACTAATCACACTGGATATCCACATCCCGACCCCACCCCCAGTCAAGGAAACCAGTGTGAAAAACTTTTCAAAAGCAAACTTCACACTTCTCAAGATCAAGGTGGAAAGTTTCAAAGCCCCCTTGACAAAGGATGATGCTTCCCAAGCCACAGAATCCTTTACAAATGCATTCTATGACCACCTACAGGAATGCATGGATCGAGCCATCCCAAGCAAAGCCAAGACTCACTCCTCCAAAAAGAGGAAACCAGTCTGGTGGTCCCCAGCCATAAATAAGCTATACAACAGAAGGAGGAAACTATTACATGATAGAGCAAAATCCCAAAAAGGAAAGGCATCCCTGATCTTTATTAGCAAGAAACTACGATCCCTGATAAAATCATCAAAGGCTAGCTTCGAATGAAAAATTGCCAAAGACTCTAAAGATAATCACAAAGCCTTATTTAGCTATGCCAAGAATCTAGGTGGCAACTCTCAGATCTACTCTGAGCTAGTGCAAAATGGCAAAACATACACTGAACCAACTGACATTGCCAACATCCTGGCTGACAGGTTCAGTGCAAACTTTACCCCCCCCCCCGCTCACCCACAAAAGGGCCTGTGTCTATCCCAGAAGAATGCAGTCCCCCAGACATCACAGACACACAGGTGAAAACAGCTCTTTCCAAAGCCATAAACACAGCATCAATGGGACCGGATGGTATCCCAGGCTACATCTTACACAAGCTCCAAAATGAACTAAACCCTCACCTAAATTCACTGCTCAAACTCAGCTTTACCACAGGCTATGTACCCAAAGAATGGCATACATCAACAGTTATACCACTCCACAAAGATGGTGCCACAAAAGATCCTGGGAACTATCGCCCTATAAGCCTGACTAGCCTGGTCTGCAAAGCTATGGAGCGCATCATCATGGAACACATTAACAGAGACACTGGGAACCTCCAGACACTGGACCCGACCCAATTCGGCTTTGTTAAAAGTAGATCCTACCTCCTAAACCTAGTTGACTTCTTTGAAACAGTTACCAAGGCCATAGATGAGGGAAAGGTAGTCCTCACAGCCTACCTGGCTAAGGCCTTTGACACCATTCCCCACTCTGGCATTATAGATAAGCTTACCAGCTTGAACATCAACCCCTATGTCATGAGATGGGTTGCCAGCTGGCTCATGGATAGAACTCACATGGTCAGAGTTGCGGGCGCCATGTCTGACTCTAAACCGGTTACAAGTGGTGTCCCACAGGGCTCAGTCCTAGGGCCCCTCCTGTTCGGTATATACTTCTCTGAGGTACAGGCAAGCACGGGAGGGCTATGGCTTACCAAGTTCGAAGATGACTGCAAAATGGGGGCCATAATCGACTCTGGCTGACACAGACATCCTCCAGAAGGGTTTCACAGAAACGAATACCTGGTGTCAGAACCATGGCCTCAAGCTAAATGCAAAAAAGTGCATAGTCATCCCCTTTGGGAAAAACAAAGTACCCACGAATTATCACATAGGTGGTAATCCACTAAGTACGGAAGATCGAATTAAGGATCTGGGGACCCAGGTAGATAGCAACCTCTCCTTTGATAATCACATTGCCAAAGTGGTTAGAAAATCCTTCTATGTAGCCCACCTAATCATGAAAGGGTTCACATCTAGATCAAGAGAGGTCATTGTGACCCTCTACTCATCAATCATCAGGCCCATAATAGAGTACAATGCCCGATTGTGAATGTACCCTACAAGACACCTGCAACAGCTGGAAAGATCACAGAAGTATCTCACCAAGAGGATCGTGGGCCTCAAACAGATGCCATATGCAGCTCAACTAAAGAAACTCCAGCTCTACTCGGTTGCTTACCGCCTACTCAGAGGTGATCTCTGCCTGACGTACAAGGCCATATCCAACCCGGAATTAATGGACATGCTCCACCTCAAGAAAACCAAATCTCTTAGAGCCACACAGTCCAGGGATTTAAATCTCAGCACAAAAATAAACAGGACATGCTGGAGGGATAGATTATTGCCCCAGAGACTCCCCTTGCTCTGGAATAGAATCCCAATTTATGTTAGGCAAAGCCCCTCACTGACTCTTTTCAAGAGAAATCTTGAGTGGATGGGAAATCGTAAATTTACCCCTGGGATCACTTCAATGGCCCTGCTGGACAGAGGCCCAGGAAACTAATTTAAAAGGGAGGCAAAAGCCAACACATTCTGGCTAGGCTTATAAATGCCCTTGGGCAGTTAGCCTAGCACTTACCTATGAACCTATGCAATAAAATGTACTACTTTTCATAAAGACACTTTTATTAATGCACTACATTTGCTCAAATGGGGGACACAAGGACTCTCCCCATACAAGATGCTGTCTCTGAGTTCAACAAATTGTTTCTAGGTATTCTAAACACACTAGCCCTCTCCCAAATGAAAAAGTGTCATTGTTAAACCTTCCCAGTTGCTGTCTGTAGCAACTAAACAAATCATGGAACAAACAAAGCGTGGAAGGCCTGGACAAAAAGTAAAAAAGCACATTACTTTACTAGCATATAGAGAAATAAGAAACCTAATAAAACAACATATCACACAAGGCAAGAAAGCACTACTCAACCAATCACACCGTACACACTAATAATCTGTTAGTGCCCTGCAATAAAACAACATATCACACAAGGCAAGAAAGCACTCCTCAACCAATCACACCGCACACACTAATAATCTGTTAGTGCTCTGCAATAAAACAACATATCACACAAGGCAAGAAAGCACTCCTCAACCAATCACACCACACACTAATAATCTGTTAGTGCTCTGCAATAAAACAACATATCATACAAGGCAAGAAAGCACTCCTCAACCAATCACACCACACACTAATAATCTGTTAGTGCTCTGCAATAAAACAACATATCACACAAGGCAAGAAAGCACTCCTCAACCAATCACACACACACTAATAATCTGTTAGTGCTCTGCAATAAAACAACATATCACACAAGGCAAGAAAGCACTCCTCAACCAATCACACCACACACACTAATAATCTGTTAGTGCTCTGCAATAAAACAACATATCACACAAGGCAAGAAAGCACTCCTCAACCAATCACACCACACACTAATAATCTGTTAGTGCTCTGCAATAAAACAACATATCACACAAGGCAAGAAAGCACTCCTCAACCAATCACACCGCACACACTAATAATCTGTTAGTGCTCTGCAATAAAACAACATATCACACAAGGCAAGAAAGCACTCCTCAACCAATCACACCGTACACACTAATAATCTGTTAGTGCTCTGCAATAAAACAACATATCACACAAGGCAAGAAAGCACTACTCAACCAATCACACCGCACACACTAATAATCTGTTAGTGCTCTGCAATAAAACAACATATCACACAAGGCAAGAAAGCACTCCTCAACCAATCACACCACACACACTAATAATCTGTTAGTGCTCTGCAATAAAACAACATATCACACAAGGCAAGAAAGCACTCCTCAACCAATCACACCACACACTAATAATCTGTTAGTGCTCTGGGCCTCAGTCAATAAACTGTTATATCCTCGACAAGCTGCACAACTAACACCAAACATCAGGAACAAAAGTGTACCATAGCCAAGCAGTTCCATAGCTACACCGTAAAAACTGAACAGGCATTAAAGAACCAGGCAAACACTCAAGCTCTAGAGGTCCCTACTCAATCAGAAAATCTCCTTTACCATTTCTCCTTCCAACTACATCTCATAGCAAATACCAAAAATACCTCAAAAATGAAAGCCACCAGCTGCTAATGACAATCTATAAGATCTTAAAATAGCAGGTAAGGGTAAAGTACATACAACTTCACTTTTGATAAACTGATCCTTATCTGAAAATAAAGTCTCCTTGCTATACAATCTATCCATTTGACAAACTCACCAATACAACTCTTCAAATGCACAGTGCTCGATATCTACAAATATGTAAGTAACTATATTCATGGAATATATGCCCCTATTTTCATGTAAATGTAATCTAATGAGAAATGCATGTGTCACTGTTAATTTATATTATTTAGTGTCTATTCAAGTATATTCCTGAATGTCTGTTTAAAAATGTGTACAATCATTTGCCACACAGTTTGTCATTCAAGGAGTTGCATGAAGGTTTACATTTATAGGTTCATAGGTTCATACTAGGCTATCTGCCCTAGGGCATTTATAAGCCTAGCCAGAGTGTGTTTGGCTTTCGCCACCCATTTTAAATTAATTTTGCTATGCCCTTTTTCGAGGTTAGTATACTGTGCCTCTGTCTAACAGTGACACAGAAGTGATACCCGGGGTAAACTTACGATCTCCCATCCACTGATCAAGATTCCTCTTGAAGAGAGTCAATGAGGGACTCTGCCTAACCTGGACTGGGATTTTATTCCAGAGTGAAGGAAGCCTCTGGGTTATGAATCTGTCCCTCCAGCATGTCCTATTTATTTCAGTGCTGAGGTTCAAGTCTCTTGAGCGCGTAGCTCGATGGGATTTGGATTTTCTGAGGTGCAGCATGTCTATTAATTCCGGGTTGGACATGGCTTTATATGTCAGGCACAGATTGCCTCTGAGCAGGTGGTATGCCACTGAGTAGAGCTGGAGTTTCTTTAACCGGGCAGCATATGGCATCTGTTTGAACCCTTTGATCCTCTTGGTGAGGTACTTTTGGGGTCTTTCCAGTTGCTGCAGTTGTCTGGTAAGGTACATCCCAAAAGGGGCATTGTACTCAATTATGGGCCTGAAGAGGGATGAGTAAAGAGGCATGATGACCTCCCCTGATCTAGATGTGAATCCCTTCATGATTAGGTGGGCTATATTAAATGTTTTTCTAACCATTTTGACCACGTGGTTGTCAAATGAGAGATTGCTATCTACTTGGGTCCCCAGGTCCCTAATTACTTCTTCTGTACTTAATGGATTACCACTTATGTGGTAATTTGTGGCCACGTTGTTTTTGCCAAAGGGGATGACTATACACTTTTTGGCATTTAGCTTGAGGCCATGGCTCTGGCACCAGTTGTCTGCTTCTATGAGACCCTTTTGGAGGATGCTTGTGTTGGCTGGAGAGTCAATTATGGTGCCCAGTTTGCAGTCATCTGTGAACTTGGTCAGCCACAGTCCTTCCATGTTGTCCTGTACCTCCGAGAAATATATACCGAACAAGAGAGGTCCCAGGAATGAGCCTTGTGGGATACCACTTGTAACTGGTTTGGAGTCTAACATGGCTCCAGCAATTCTAACCATGTGGGTTCTGTCCTTGAGCCAGATTGCAACCCATCTAGTGACATACAGGTTTATATTTAAGCTGGTGAGCTTATCTATAATGCCCGAGTGGGGTATTGTATTGAAGGCTTTTGCAAGGACCAGGTAGTCTGTGTGGACCACCTTCCCCTCGTCAATGGCCTTGGTGACTGTTTCAAAGAAATCAACCAGGTTTAAGAGGCAGGATCTGCTCTTCACAAAGTCGAACTGGGTAGGATCCAGTGTCTGTAGGTCCCCAATATCTTTATTTATGAGGTCCATGATGATCCTTTCCATAGCTTTGCAGACCAAGCTAGTCAGGCTTATGGGGCGATAGTTTCCAGGATCCATTGAGGAACCACCTTTGTGGAGAGGGACCACTGTTGCTGTACACCACTCTTTGGGTACATATCCTGTAGTAAGGCTGAGATTGAACAGTAGTTTTATGTTTGGGTTTAGCTCTTCTTGGAGTTCATGTAGGACACAGCCCAGGACACCGTCTGGTCCCATTGATGCTGTGTTTTTTGCTTTGGAGAGGGCGGCTCTTACCTGAGCATCTGAGATGTCAGGGAGGCAGCAGTCTGCTGAGATAGATATTTGCCCTTTTGGTGGGGGTGGGGTTTGCACTGAACCTGTCAGCTAGGATGTTTTGCAATGTCTGTGGGTTCGGTGTATTTTTTGTCATTTTGGACTAATTCTGAGCATATCTGGGAATTCCCACCCAGGTTCCTAACATAACTAAAGAAAGCCTTGTGATTATCCTTAGTGTCCTGTGCAATTTTTCTCTCGAAGCTGGCCTTAGATGATTTTATGAATGCCCGTAGTTTTTTGCTAATACTGATCAGAGATGCCTTCCCTTTTTGGGATTTTGCTCCTCCTTCTATTTTATAGTTTGTTTATAGCTGGGGTCCACCAAGATCCTGCCTTTGGAGGATTGGGTCTTGGTTTTATTTGGGATTGCATGATCCATGCATTCCTGAATGTGTTCATAGAATGCGTTTATAAAGGATTCTGCGGTCTGGGTTGTATTTTCCTCAGGCCCGGCGGCTTTGAAGGATTCCACCCAGGTTTTGAGGAGTGTGAAATTTGCTTTAGAGAAGTTTTTCACTGTGGCTTTCTGGGCAGGGGGTGGGGTCGGGATGTGAATATCCAGTGAGATTAGTTTATGGTCTGATCTTACCAGTGAGGGATACACTTCTGGTCTGGAGCATAGAGTCCCCATGTTGGTGATTATCAGGTCCAGTATGTTTTCCCCTCTTGTGGGAGAAGTAACAAGTAATTTAGCTGAATGAGTTTAGTAACGATGCCTGAAAAGGAGATGGGGTTGAATGCCTTTTTCTAGACATGCACTGTTTTGCCCTTATCCATTGCTTCAATAACTTTTTTGAAGAGTTCTGCAACGTTAAGCTGGCAGGATGTGCCTTTGATAAATCTAAAGTGAGTCAAAAGTCTTTAGTTTCCTTATATCCTTGCATATTTATTCTGTAGCTATACTTTTCCTAGCATTACAGATGAGACTGGTCAGGCTTGCAGGTCTGTGATTAGTTGGAAGCATTGAAGCCCCACATTTGAGCAAGGGAATGATTGTTGCTGTCCTCCATTCATCTAGTGTGAACTCTTTTTTTTTTTTAGTCTCTTACTGAAAATCATCTGTAAGGGATCATTCAACTCATGCTCATGCTAAACAGTAAGCAAACTTTAATCTTATCTGGCACCATAGATGCATTGCTCTTGGTCTCTGGTAGCGCTTTGAGATTGGTAACTGAAGACATGACTGGGTTGCATTTGTGTGTATGTGCTCTGAGAATATAGGAGGAGTGAGGGTGTGAAGCTTGAGAAAAATTTATTTGCTTGTTGATCGTGTATGTTGGACATTCTTTTTGATATTCTTAATATTATAAAATAAAACTGTGTTGTCCTGCCCTATTTTCTTTCATTTCTGGCTTTGGATTCTATGATCAGTGCTTAAAGTTCTTCCTAACTTCTTGGAAACCAATTCTTTTTGTTTTATCAGAATAATGTCTCTTTGGGAGTTCATTAAAACAAAATGAAGAGGATATAGAGAGGATATACGATACTCCATATATAGGGTTACTGAGAACAGCACTTGTTTCATTCAAGTGTCTATCCTTGACATTCTCATCTCTAGTTTGTGTATCCACTGGAGATTTTTTTCAACATTGGTTAGAAGCTGCATTTTACATTTCTTTTCTGTCTTTTATACTTGTTGTCAATGTTTCAGTAGCTTGGGTTCCAGTTTTGGGAATCTATATCAATTCTTTGCTAAAAGATGGAATGAATAAATACTTCTACGTCAAAGAAGTGAAACAGAAGGTAAAACTATTTACTGAGGGCATTAAAGGCTGCAACACTTTGAGCTCTGCTGACCTTTGCAGCAGCTGCAATGAGAAAAAAGAAGGATTTTATCATTGATAAAGTAAAACATGAATACCCACTATAGTCCTTGTGTTGTATATTCTTGGTAATATATGGTATAACAGTTTATACTCCTAAACTGAGGAATGAGATAATCTGGACAGAAGGGTACATTAACATCTGACTGCAGGACGTTTGCTGTAATGTTTACTGTGTCACACAACATTTTTGTAAGATAAGAATCATTACCAGAAGTTACTGTATATGTTGATAACAACACAGATTTCTATCATTTTCAGAACCTTCTGTAGCTGCTTGATTAGAACAAAAGCATGCCTGTTCAAAGGTATACACAAGACTATCAATATTCCAATTCTCATCATATAGTGATCTTGACTCAGGTCAGGAGAGCAGGGTGAGCAAATACTAGGGAGGGGATCCTAATGCAGCAGATTCAATGACCATGTTTGAGGAGTTTAAAGGCTCATTACTTTCTGCAACACTGAACAAAAGTAAACAGCAGATATTAGACTCCTTTTTATGAAATTAAAAAGGGAGGGGGAAGATAAAGGTACATTAGATAGAGACAGAACAAACAGAGCAAGGAACTGAAAGTACAAAGAAACAAAAAGAGTTTTATTAAGATTAACTTCAAGATTGCAGCATGCTGTGCAACAAGCACTCTCCAAGCACACAAAGACGTGAAGACAATTCACTTGTATAATCCTAAGCCAATGCATATACAAAATGTTCTTTAGAACTGCTTACATCCCTACCCTAATATTTTCTGTATTTATTCATGATTGAATCAATGCTCTTTACCCTACTTTAGTGCCAGTGATATAAATATAGAAATACCTAAAAAATATGTTAACTGGACTGTTAAATGTCGGTGTATTCCAATCTGTGGTACTTGATTATAAGACTGAAACTAGAAATATGAATTTTTTTGCTAAATACTTTACTTTTTACTATTCATCTCTAATATTACACATGTTTATAGAATCCGAGTTTTAGAAGCTCATAGGTACTGACTACGTTGTTGATATTTGAGGATCTTTACCAGCCTAGCCCTGAATTCCATCTGTGTTTTTAGCCTTAGTAATTTAGTACCAAAGCACCTACATTTTGTGGATATCTTGTACAATCACAGTTGAGATAATCTTTTAGTATTGTGTGAAAACCAATGTATAGCAAATGTGAATACCCTTAACAATGGAGTATGTTATTTATATGATTCTACCTGTCCATCATATACAAGAATGAGAAATCAAGAATAAAGAGAGTTTCTAATCCGTGCATTGACAATAAAGTTGTAGGAAGTAAGTGACATGTTTAACCTCACATGGACAGGAAGTTGGCTTCAGGAAGTGGTATTCTTTATGGGTCATATCTATCCCTCATTATTAATCTATTCAAGTTACACTAGAAGTTGTGGTCTGCAAAGGGAGTACTTATGCCACTATTGAAATTGAGGATTTATAAAAGGTGTGAAAGGATGGGGAAACTCTGCATGTCAGAAAGAGATTTCCTTTTTGCAGTCTTTAGGAAGTCAGAAGAAGAAGTACTGGGTTTTCAGGCAGTCACAGCAGCCATTTTGATTTAATCCCTTGGTTATTTCTTGATAAAATGCAGTGGTAACTCAGGATAAATCTGGTATTTTGGACATATACATGCATATGGTGTATTACATTCAATGATGGGCCTATGAGTGCAGTGCAAAGCAGAATGATAACATTCCTGGATTTGAATGTCATATTATTGCTAATCAGTTGTGGTTTAAAAAAGAATTTCCTCACAGCAGTCGATGAATGTTGTAAAAATGTACACTGATTGGACCCTCACAATTGGGTTAATACTTAGGAGATTGTTTTCAATGTAAAAGTTGCAAAGGAAGTTTTGCTTTGCAAAGAATACAATTATGCACGTATAGTTTTGAAGCATGGTTTGTGCACCAGCTATTTCTGCCAGGATTTACTGAAAGTTTTTGACGTTTTTGAAGTGTTTCTGATGGTGCAGACTTTATAGTCATTAGGAAACTTTGTTAGCCAGAAACATTAATAATTTGCCTTGATATCTGAGAAGTGGATGACAAAAATGGGATACTGAGGACAAAGCCCTGTGGTTATGCACTAGTGAGAGGCCCGTTGGTAGAAATGGATCCATCGACACTAACTACTTGAGTTTAATTTCTCACACAGTTTGTCAAACAAAGAGTTATAGGTTCATAGGTTCATAGGTAGGTTCATAGGTAGGTACTAGGCTATCTGCCCTAGGGCATTTGTAAGCCTTACCAGAATGTGTAGATTTTCACCTCCCTTTTAGACTAGATTCCTGAGCCTCTGTCCAGCAGGGCCATGGAGGTGATCCTAGGAGTAAATTTACGATTTCCCATCCACTCATCAAGATTTCTCTTTAAGAGGGTCAGCGAGGGGCTTTGCCTAACATGGACTGGGATTCTATTCCAGAGTGATGGAAGCCTCTGGGATATGAATTTATCCCTCCAGCATGTCCTATTTATTGTTATGCTGAGGTTTATATCCCTGAAGCGTGTAGCTCTAATGGATTTGTTTTTTTTGAGGTGGAGCATGTTCATTAATTCTGGGTTAGACATGGCCTTGTATGTCAGCAGAGATCACCTCTGAGTAAGTGGTAAGCAACTGAGTAGAGCTGGAGTTTCTTTAGTCGAGCTGCATAGGGCATCTGTTTGAGGCCTATGATCCCCTTGGTGAGGTATGTTTGAGGTCTCTCCAGCTGTTGCAGGTGTCGGGTAAGGTACATCCCATATGGGGCATGGTACTCAATTATGGGCCTGACGAGCGATGAGTAGAGGGGCACAATGACCTCTCTTGATCTAGATGTGAACCCTTTTGTGATTAGGTGAGCTATATAGAAGGTTTTTCTAACCACTTTGGCAATGTGATTGTCAAAGGAGAGGTTACTATCTACTTGGGTCCCCAGATCCCTAATTACTTTTTCCTTATTTAGTGGATTACCTCCTATGTGGTAGTTTGTGAGCATTTTGTTTTTCCCACAGGGGTGACTATGCACTTTTTGGCATTTAGCTTGAGGCCATGGTTCTGACACCAGGTATCCATCCCTGTGAGACCCTTCTGGAGGATGCTTGTGTCAGCTGGAGAGTCAATTATGGCTCCCAGTTTGCAGTCATCTGTGAACTTGGTCAGCCACAGTCCTCCCATGCTTGCCTGTACCTCAGAAAAGTATATACCGAACAAGAGGGGTCCCAGGACTGAGCCCTGTGGGACACCACTTGTAACTGGTTTAGAGTCGGACCTGGCACCCCAACTTTGACCATATGAGTTCTATCCCTGAGTCAGTTAGCAACCCATCTTGTGACATATGGGTTGATATTTAAGCTGGTAAGCTTATTTATGATGCCATAGTGTGGTTTTGTGTTGAAGGTCTTTGCGAGGTTCAGGTAGGCTGTGTGGACTACATTTCCCTCATCTATGGCATTGGTAACTGTTTCAAAGAAGTCAATTAGGTTTAAGAGGCAAGATCTTCCCTTAACAAAGCCGAATTGGGTAGGGTCCAGTGCCTGGAGGTTCCCAATGTCTTTGTTTATGAGATCGATGATGATGCGCTCCATAGCCTTGCAAACAAGGCTAGTCAGGCTTATAAAGTGATAGTTCCTGGGATCTGTTGTGGCACCACCTTTGTGGAGCGGGATTACTGTTGCTGTATGCCATTCTTTGGGTACATAGCCTGTGGTAAGGCTGAGTTGGAACAGAGAGTTTATGTGAGGGTTTAGTTCATCTTGGAGCTCATGTAAGACGCAGCCCGAGATACCATCTGGTCCCATTGATGCTGTGTTTTTTACTTTGGAAAGGGCTGCTTTTACCTGTGTGTCTGTGATGTCTGGGGGACTGCATTCTTCTGGGATAGACACTGGCCCTTTTGGGGAGGAAGGGGGGGTAAAGTTTGCACTGAACCTGTCCACCAGGATATTGACAATGTCTGTGGGTTAGGTATATTTTGTGCCATTTTGCACCAGTTCAGAGCAGATCTGGGAGTTGCCACCCAGATTCTTGATGTAGCTAAAGAAAGTCTTGTGATTATCTTTAGAGTCTTTGGCGATTTTTCTTTCGAAGCTAGCCTTTGATGGTTTTATGAGGGATCAGAGTTTCTTGCTCATACTGATCAGGGATGTCTTCCCTTTTGGGGATTTTGCCCTTTCATGTAATAGTTTCCTCCTTCTGTTGTATAGCTTATTTATGGCTGGGGTCCACAAAACTGGTCTCCTGCTTTTGGAGGAGAGAGTCTTGCTTTTACTTGGGATGGCATGATCCATGCATTCCTGTAGGTGCTCATAGAATGCTTTTGTAAATTATTCTGCTGTTTGGGGTAGCATTTTCCATTAGCCTGGGGACTTTGAAGCTTTCCACCTCAGTCTTGAGAAGTGTGAAGTTTGCTTTTGAGAAATTTTTCACAGTGGTTTCATTGGTTGTGGGTGGGGTCAGGATGTGGATGTCTATTATGATTAGTTTACGGTCTGATCTTACCAACAAGGGGTTTACCTCAGGTGTGGAACATTTAGTCCCAATGTTGGTGATGACCAGGTCCAGTATGTTGTCCCCTCTTGTGGGAGTGGTGACCAGTTGTTCCATGGCATTTGAGTTTATAAACTCCAGGAACCATTGGGCAAAGGAGTTGGGACTCGAGTAGTTTTCCCAGTCAATGTTTGGGTAGTTGAAATCCCTCAATATCTTGCTGTTTAGTGAGACCTTCATATTCTCCAATGTTCTCAGGAATGCCGAGTGGGGGTTCTGAGACAAGGTGGGTGATCTGTAGCAGGCTACAAACTGAAAAGCAGTTTTGCCCACTGTTAGTTGCACATGGATGGTCTCCGATGCCTCGTGCAGTGCCACTAACCTGGAGGTGTGGGTATCCTTGATGAAAATGGATACTCCCCTGCCTTTAGTATTTTGGTCTGAGTTCTGTGGCTGAAAAGTATGGTATGAGTTATATCCTGGCAGTGCTGGGGTGCTTTCTGGAGCCTTGGACCAGGTTTCTGTTACTGCACAGATAATGATTTTCTCTATACTGAGGAGTGCCTTGAGTGCGTACATCTTGAGGTTTAGAATTCTGGCGTAGAGTAGCATTACCCTTAGTTTTTTGTTTCTTGTTTTGTCTATGGAGGTGGGTTTGTCTTTTGAGCCTTGCCTAAAAAGGCACTATGGGGGTGCAAGAGCCTTAGCCAGTATTCGAAAGCCTAAGGGTGACAGGTGCAAGCCATTCCTAGCAAAGCAACGTGGTTTGCTGAGCATGTCATCCCAGGCTGACAGACACTGGATCCCCTTTGAATGACACCAGTAGCTTATAGGTTCATAGATTCATAGGTTCATAGATTAGTACTAAGCTAACTGCCCTTGCAAGCCATTTTAAGCCTAGCCAATTATCCCTTGTGAGATTCAAACCCTGCACCTTGTGTTTGTAAGGCAAACACCTTAACCATTAGGCCACCCTCCCAACCCAATTGTTAAAATTGATCATTTTGTCTTTATACTGTGGAATCATTCTTGGTGAGGGCAAGATGCTACTCAGGGTCAGAGTCATACCGGCCTGGGCTACATGATCAGAGAGCTCCACTATGTCTCTTTTCATGAAGTCCAGGGAGGTACATCTCATGTCATTCACACCAACATGGACAATGACAGAGTTATATTGTTACCTGCTGTGGAGTGACCTGAGTGCTTGTGTTATGTGGTAGATCCTGGCACCCGACAGGCAGCTTACAGTGACCTTCTCCTTGTTCAGTCTGGTGAGCGAGATGTCAGTGTGCCTTACAATAGAGTCTCCTATTACTAGTGTATTTGGTGTGGTATTTAGCCTTAAGGGCTGCGACTGTGTGGCACACTGACTTTGTGAGGTATGTGATACATGAAAATTGTTGCATAAAGATTTACATTTGGCTGAATGAGTTTATTAACTATGGCTGAAAAAGGGATGGTGTTGAATGCATTTCTATAGTCATGCACTGTTTTGCCCACATCCATTGCTTCTGTAATTTTTTTGAAGAGGTCTACTAGGTTAAGTTGTCAGGATCTGCCTCTGACAAATCTAAACTGAGGTCAACAGTCTTTAGGTTCCTTGTATCCTTATATATTAAACCTATATCAATACGTTTATATTCATTTTATTTAACATTTGTTTACCGGGGAAGTTCAACTTGGAACAAAGCAGAGGAAAGGGGAGAAATGCTCCAGCTGCATCTCTTTGTTGCTAGCATTACAGATGAGACAGGTCAGGCTTGCAGGTCAATAATTAGCTTGAAGCAATGAAGCCCCACATTTGAGCAAGGGAATGATTGTTGCTGTCCTCCATTCATCTAGTGTGAACTCTTTTTTGACTCTGATACTGAAAAACATCTGTAAGGGATCAATAAACTCATGCTCAGGCTAAAAAGTAGGCACACTTTAATCTTATCTGGAACCATAGATGTATTGCTCTTGGTCTCTGATAGTGCTTTGAGATTGGTAACTGGGATACACGAGCGGGTTGCATTTGTGTGTATGTGATCTGAGAATGCAGGAGGAGTGAGGGTGTCACACTCGAGCAAAACTTATCTGCTGATTGATTGTATATGATCTCTCAGTCTGGGATGTGATATCATTTACTCTTAGTGTTGTACAACGGTGGACATTCTTTTTGATATTCTTAATATTATAAAATAAAATTTTGTTGTCCTGCCCTTAGCCGGCTATTTTCTTTCCTTTCTGGCTTTGGATTTGAAGATCAGTGTTTAAAGATCTTCCTAATTTTTATTGAAAGGAATTATTTTTGTTTTGTCATAGTAATGTCTCTTTTGGAGGTGATTAAAACAAAATGCAGAGGATATAGACAGGATATACGATACTCCATATATAGGGTGTCTGGGAACAGCACTTGTTTCATTCAAGTGTCTATCCTTAACATTCTCATCTCTAGTTTGTGCATCCACTGGAGATTTTTTTCAGTGTTGCTTAGAAGTTGCATTTTACATTCCTTTTCTGTCTTTTATACTTGTTGTCCATGTTTCGCTAGATTGGGTTCTAGTTTTTGAAATCTATATCATTTCTTTGTTAAAAGATGGAATGAATAAATACTTCTATGTCAAAGAAGTGAAACAGAAGGTAAAACTACTTACTGGGAGCATTAAAGGCTGCAACACTTTGAGCTCTGCTGACCTTTGCAGCACCTGCAATGAGAAAAAAGAAGGACTTTATCATTGAGAAAGTAAAACATGAATACCCAATATAGTCCTTGTGTTGTATATTCTTGGTAATATATGGCATAACAGTTTATACTCCTAACCTGATGAATGAGATAATCTGGACTGAAGGGTACATTAACGTCTGAGTGCAGGAGGTTTCTTATAATGTTTACTGTGTCACTTAACATTTTTTGTAAGATAAGAATCATTACCAGAAGTTACTGTATATGTTGATAACAACCCACATTATTTCAATTTCAGAACCTTTTATTGCTGCTTGATTAGAACGAAAGCATGCCTGTTCAAAGGTATACACAAGGCTATCAGTATTCCAGTTGTCATTGTATAATGATATTGACTCAGGTCAGGAGAGATCTGTGAGCAAAAACTATGGAGGGGATGATAATGCAGCAGACTCAATGACCATGTTTGTTGAGATTAAAGGCTCATTACTTTCTGCAACACTGAACAATAGTAAATATCAGAAATGAGCCTGCTTTTTATGAAAGTAAAATGGGCTGTGGAAGATAAAGGTACTTTATAGACAGTGAGAGCAGGCAGAGTGAGGAACTGAAAATACAAAGTAACCAAAAGATTTTTATTAAGATTAACTTCAAGATTGTAGCATGCCGTACAACAAGCATGCTCCAAGCCCACAAAGACGTGAAGACAATTCACTTGTATAATCCTAAACCAATGCATACACAAAATGTTCTTTAGCACTGCTTACATCCCTACCCTTATATTTTCTGCATTTATTCATTACTGAATCAATGCTCTTAGGTTCATAGGTTCATACTAGGCTATCTGCCCTAGGGCATTTATAAGCCTAGCCAGGGTGTGTTTGGCTTTCGCCACCCATTTTAAATTAATTTTGCTATGCCCTTTTTTGAGGTTAGTATACTGTGCCTCTATCTAACAGTGACACAGAAGTGATACCCGGGGTAAACCTACGATCTCCCATCCACTCATCAAGATTCCTCTTGTAGAGAGTCAATGAGGGACTCTGCCTAACCTGGACTGGGATTTTGAGTGAAGGGAGCCTCTGGGTTATGAATCTGTCCCTTCAGCATGTCCTATTTATTTCAGTGCTGAGGTTCAAGTCTCTCGAGCGTATAGCTCGATGGGATTTGGATTTTCTGAGGTGCAGCATGTCCATTAATTCCGGGTTGGATATGGCTTTATACATCAGGCACAGATCGCCTCTGAGCAGACAGTATGCCACTGAGTAAAGCTGGAGTTTCTTTAACCGGGCAGCATATGGCATCTGTTTGAGCCCTTTGATCATCTTGGTGAGGTACTTTTGGGGTCGTTCCAGTTGCTGCAGGTGTCTGGTAAGGTACATCCCAAAAGGGGCATTGTACTCAATTATGGGCCTGATGAGGGATGAGTAAAGAGGCATGATGACCTCCCCTGATCTAGATGTGAATCCCTTCATGATTAGGTGGGCTATATAAAATGTTTTTCTAACCACTTTGGTCACGTGGTTGTCAAATGAGAGATTTTTATCAACTTGGGTCCCCAGGTCCCTAATTACTTCTTCTGTACTTAATGGATTACCACCTATGTGGTAATTTGTGGGCACTTTGTTTTTGCCATAGGGGATGACTATACACTTTTTGGTGTTTAGCTTGAGACCATGGCTCTGGCACCAGTTGTCTGTTTCTATGAGGCCCTTTTGGAGGATACTTGTGTCAGCTGGAGAGTCATTATGGTGCCCAGTTTGCAGTCCTCTGCGAACTTGGTCAGCACAGTCCTTCCGTGTTGACCTGTATCTCCAAGAAATATATACGGAACAACAGAGGTCCCAGGACTGAGCCTTGTGGGACGCCACTTGTAACCAGTTTGGAGTCTGACATGGCTCCAGCAATTCTAACCATATGGGTTCTGTCCTTGAGCTAGTTTGCAACCCATCTAGTGACATAGGGGTTTATATTTAAGGTGGTGATCTTATCTATAATGCCTGAGTGGGGTATTGTATCGAAGGCTTTTGCGAGGTCCAGCTAGGCTATGTGGACCACCTTTCCCTCGTCAATCCTTGGTGACTGTTTCAAAGAAATCGACCAGGTTTAAGAGGCAGGATCTGCCCTTAACAAAGCAAAACTGGGTAGGATCCATTGTCTGTAGGTCCCCAATATCTTTATTTATGAGGTCCATGATGATCCTTTTCATAGCTTTGCAGACCAAGCTAGTCAGGCTTATGAGGTGATAGTTTCCAGGATCCATTGAGGCACCACCTTTGTGGAGAGGGACCACTGTTGCTGTTCGCCACTCTTTGGGTACATATCCTGTAGTAAGGCTGAGACTGAACAGTAGTTTTATGTTTGAGTTTAGCTCTTCTTGGAGTTCATGTAGGGCGAGGCCGGGACACCATCTGGTCCCATTGATGCTGTGTTTTTTGCTTTGGAGAGGGCGGCTCTTACCTGAGCATCTGAGATGTCAGGGGGGCAGCACTCTGCTGGGATAGATATTTGCCCTTTTGGTGGTGGGGGGGTGTTTGCGCTGAACCTGTCAGCTAGGATGTTGGCAATGTCTGTGGGTTCGGTGTATTTTTTGTCATTTTGGACTAATTCTGAGCATATATGGGAATTCCCACCCATGTTCCTAACATAACTAAAGAAAGCCTTGTGATTATCCGTAGTGTCCTGTGCAATATTTCTCTCGAAGCTGGCCTTTGACGATTTTATGAGTGCCCGTAGTTTTTTGCTAATACTGATCAGAGATGCCTTCCCTTTTTGGGATTTTGCTCTATCATGTAGTAGCTTCCTCCTTCTATTGTATAGTTTGTTTATGGCTGGGGCCCACCAGACAGGACGTCTGCCTTTGGAGGATTGGGTCTTGGTTTTATTTATTGCATGATCCATGCATTCCTGAAGGTGTTCATAGAATGCATTTATAAAGGATTCTGTGGTCTGGGCCATATTTTCTACAGGCCTGGGGGCTTTGAAGGATTTCACCTCGGTTTTGAGGAGTGTGAAATTTGCTTTAGAGAAGTTTTTCACTGTAGTTTTTTGGGCAGGGGTTGGGGTCGGGATGTGAATATACAGTGAGATTAGTTTATGGTCTAATCTTACCAGTGAGGGATACACTTCTGGTCTGGAGCATAGAGTCCCCATGTTGGTGATGATCAGGTCCAGTATGTTTTCCCTTCTTGTGGGAGTGGTAACAAGTTGTTCCATAGCATTTGAGTTGATAAATTCTAGGAACTTTTGGGCTAGGGTGTTGGAGCTAGAGTAATGCTCCCAGTCTATGTTTGGGAATTTGAAGTCGCCCAATATAATGGTGCTTGGAGAGACCTCCATATTTTCCAGTGTTCTCAGGAAGGCCGAGTGGGGTTCCTGGGTTTGGGAGGGTGGTCTGTAGCAGGCTATAAACTGGAAGGCAGTTTTACCCACTGTTAGTTGCACATGGATAGTCTCTGATGCTTTGTGCTGTGCCACCAACCTGGTGGTGTGGGTATCTTTGATGAATATTGATACTCCCCCTCCTTTTGTGGTTTGGTCAAGTTTTGGGGCTGAAAAGCATGGTATGAGGTATAACCTGGCAGTGCTGGGGTGCTCTCGGGAGCCTTGAGCCAGGTTTCTGTTACTACACAGATATCGATGTTCTCCATGCTAAGGAGAGTTTTGAGTGCATGCATCTTGAGGTTTAGACTTCTGGCGTTGAGTAGCATTACTCTTAGTTTCTTATCCCTTGTGATACCTATGGAGGTGGGCTTGTCTTTTGAGCCTTGCCTAAAAAAGGCACTATAGGTGTAGCAAGAGCCTTTGCCAATTTCCGAAAGCCCAGGAGTGACAGGTGCAAGCCATCACTAGTGAAGCATTGTGGCTTGTCGAGCCACGCTTACTCTGCTTCAGTGCTGGTGATATAAATATTATATAAATATGTAAAAAAGTATGTTAACTCAACTGTTCAATGTCTGTGTATTCCAATTTGTGGTACATGATTATAAGACTGAAGCTAGAAATATGTATTTTTTTTCTAAATACTTTACTTTCTACTGTTTATCTCTAATACTACATATGTTTATAGAATCTGAGTTTCAAAAGTTCATAGATACTTACTATGTTCTTGATCTTTGAGGATTTTTACCAGCCTAGCCCTGAATTACCTCTGAGTTTCTAGGCTTAGTAATTAAGTAGCAAAGCACCTACATTTTGTGGCTATCTTGCTTAATCACAGTTGAGATAATCTTTTAGTATTGTGTGAAAATCCATGTATAGCAAATGTGAATAACTGTAACTGTGTTTTATATTATTTACATGGTTCTTCCTGTGCATCTTAGACAAGACTGAGAAATCAAGAGTAAAGGGACAGTTAGTAATCCGTGCGTTGACAATAAAGTTGTAGGAAGTAAGCGACATGCTTAACCTCACATGGACAGGAAGTTTTCCCCAGGGAAGTGGTATTCTTTATGAGACATATCTATGCCTCATTAATGTTCTATTGAAGTTGCAGTAGAAGTTGTGGTCTGCAATGTGAGACTTGTGCCGGTATTGAAATAGTGGATGTGCAGAAGGTGTGAAAGGATGGGGACACTCTGTATGTCAGACAGAGATCTACACTTAGCAGCCTTTAGGAACTAAGAAGAAGAAGGTCTGGGTTTTCAGGCAGTCACAGCTGCCATTTTGATTTAATCCCTTGGTTTTCTTCTTGATAAAATGCAGTGGTAACTCAGGTTAAATCTGGTATTTTGGACATGTACATGCCTTTGGGGCATTACATTCAATGATGGACTTATGTGTGCAGTATAAAGCAGAATGATAACGTCCCTGGATTTGAATGTCATATTATTGCTAATCAGTTGTGGTTTAAAAAAGAATTTCCTCACAGCAGCCAATGTATATTGTAAAAATGACCACTGATTGTTCCCTCACAACTGGGTTAATATTCCGGAGATTTTTCTTTCAAAGTAATAGTTACAAAGGAAGTTTTTCTTTACAAATAATACATTGATGCATGTTTAGTTTTGAAGCATGGTGTTTATACCAGCTATTTGTACCAGGATGTCCTGAGGGCTTTTGATGTCTTTCATAGTGTTGACGATGGCACAGACTTTACAGTCATTTGGAAACTTAGTTAGCCAGAAACCTTCATAATTTGCCTTGATATCTGAGAATTGGATGCAAAAAGGGGATACCGAGGACAAATCAGTGTAGTTATGCACTAGTGAGAGGCCCTTGGGGGAAAAGGATCCATCCACCCTTACTACTTGTGTTTTATTTGGCACACAGTTTGTCATTCAAAGAGTTATATAAAGATTTACATTTAGCTGACTGAGTTTATTAACTATGGCTGAAAAGGGGATGGTGTTGAATGCATAGTCATGCACTGTTTTGCCGTCATCCATTGTCTCTGTAACTTTTTTTAAGAGTTCTGCCTTTGACAAATGTAAACTGAGGTAAACAGTCTTTAGGTTCTTTATATCACTGTATATTAATCCTATATTGATACCATTTTATTTT
>NC_056732.1:1732007880-1732057937 GCF_019279795.1 Protopterus annectens
TCCCAAGGGTGACTATCATTTTCAAGGGGGAGGTTTGCCCTATTTCTAACCTTGGAGGTCCCCAGATCTTAGGCCCATTTCTCTGCTTGGTGAACCCTACCACCTGGGTTTCAACAGGACCTAGTTTGGGGGGAAAAGAGTCAGACAGGGGCCCCAACTCTGACCATGTGAGTTCTATCCATGAGCCAGTGGCAACCCATCTCATGACATAGGGGTTGATGTTCAAGCTGGTAAGCTTATCTATAATGCCAGAGTGGGGAATGGTGTCAAAGGCCTTAGCCAGGTAGGCTGTGAGGACTACCTTTCCCTCATCTATGGCCTTGGTAACTGTTTCAAAGAAGTCAACTAGGTTTAGGAGGTAGGATCTCTTTTAACAAAGCAATTGGGTCGGGTCCAGTGTCTGGAGGTTCCCAATGTCTCTGTTAATGTGTTCCATGATGATGCTATAGCTTTGCAGACCAGGCTAGTCAGGCTTATAGGGCGATAGTTCCCAGGATTTTTTGTGGCACCATCTTTGTGGAGTGGTATAACTGTTGATGTATGCCATTCTTTGGGTACATAGCCTGTGGAAAAGGGCTGAGTTTGAACAGTGAATTTAGGTGAGGGTTTAGTTCATTTTGGAGCTTGTGTAAGATGTAGCCTGGGATACCATCCGGTCCCATTGATGCTGTGTTTATGGCTTTGGAGAGCTGTTTTCACCTGTGTGTCTGTGATGTCTGGGGCTGCATTCTTCTGGGATGACACAGGCCCTTTGTGGTGGGGAAGTTTGCACTGAACCTGTCAGCCAGGATGTTGGCAATGTCAGTTGGTTCAGTGTATTTTTGCCATTTTGCACTAGCTCAGAGTAGATCTGAGAGTTGCCACCTAGATTCTTGGCATAGCTAAAAAGGCTTTGTGATTATCTTTAGAGTCTTTGGCAATTTTTCTTCAAGCTCCCTTTTGATGATTTTATCAGGGATCGTAGTTTCTTGCTAAAAAGATCAGGGATGCCTTTCCTTTTTGGGATTTTGCTCTATCATGTAATAGTTTCCTCCTTCTGTTGTATAGCTTATTTATGGCTGGGGACCACCAGACTGGTTTCCTTTTGGAGGAGTGAGTCTTGGTTTGCTTGGGATGGCTGATCCATGCATTCCTGTAGGTGGTCATAGAATGCATTTGTAAAGGATTCTGTGGCTTGGGAAGCATCATCCTTTGTCAAGGGGGCTTTGAAACTTTCCACCTTGATCTTGAGAAGTGTGAAGTTTGCTTTTGAAAAGTTTTTCACACTGGTTTCCTTGACTGGGGGGGTCGGATGTGGATATCCAGTGTGATTAGTTTATGGTCTGATCTTACCAGCGAGGGTTTACCTCTGGTGGAACACTGATCCCCTTGTTGGTGATGATCAGGTCCAATATGTTGTCACCTCTTGTGGGAGTGGTGACCAGTTGTTCCAGTGTTTGAGTTTATAAACTCTAGGAACATTGGGCAAAGGAGTTTGTACTTGAGTAGTTTTCCCAGTCAATGCTTGGGTAGTTGAAATCACACAATATCATGGTGTTTGGTAGGACCTTCATATTTTCCAGTGTTTTCAGGAATGCTGAGTGGGGTTCCTGAGACAAGGTGGGTGGGTGGCCACAACTTTGTATTTTGGGACTGTTGTTTTGGTAGCTTTTGATGGATATATGTAAGTGACAGTTAAGCTGTCTGACAGAGTTTCATGGAATGATATATTTTTTCAAGGGGAATGTAGGATCTAATTAAGGTCAATTGTCTGTTTTTTTCTTACATCTACTGGGTCTGGTTACAAGTTAAATTTGTAGAAATTTCTATTTTTGGGGTGGATTTTCAGATTCTTTGATTTGTCAAGCTGTTTAAACATCACTGAATATCATGATCCCTGGAGATAATTTTGAGGTGGCCTAGCAAAGTATGTTTTCAAGTGTTTTAAATAAAAACAAGGGGGTATATAAATACCATAGTTGCAAGTGTCTTGTGAGTGTATATTCTGAGCATAATTAGTAGTATTTCTGAGTTAAAGAGAGTTGGCTGTGTATTTGAGAAAATGAAGATATCGGGTTTGTTTTTTTTTTATGTTCATAGGTTCATAGGTTCATAGGTAAGTACCAGGCTATCTGCCCAAGAGCATTTATAAGCCCAGCCAGAGTGTGTTGGCTTTTGCCACCCACTTAGATTAGTTCCCTGTGCCTCTGACCAGCAGAGCCATTAGTTCCCTGCGCCTCTGTCCAGCAGAGCCACTGCAGTGATCCTCGGGGTAAATTTTCTGTTTCCCATCCGCCCATCAAGGTTTCTCTTGAAAAGTGCTAGTGAGGGGCTCTGCATGATGTATATGGAATCTTGTTCCAAAGCATAGAGAGTCTCTGAGTCAGGAATCTATCCATCCAGCACGTCCAATTTATCATTGTGGTAGGGTTTATATCCCTAGAGCATGTGGCTCGCAGGGATTTTATTTTATTTTTAGGTGGAGCATATCCATCAATTCTGGGTTGGACATGGCTTTGTATGTCAAGCAGAGATCACCTCTGAGTAAGCGGCATGCAACCGAGTACAGCTGGAGTTTCTTTAGTCGGGCTGCATAGTTCATCTGTTTGAGGCCAGTAATCCTTTTTGGGGAGGTACTTTTGTGGTATTTCAGCTGTTGCAGGTGTCTTGTAAGGTACATTCCAAATGGGGCATTGTATTCTGTAATGTGTCTTAAGTGATGAGCAGACAGGCACAATAACCGCTTTGTTTTAGATGAACCCTTTTTAGATTAGGGCCACATAGAAGGATTTTCTAACTGCCTTGGCAATATGATTATCCATGGAGAGATTGCTATCTACTTGGGTCCCCAGATCCCTTGTTACTTTTTCTGTATTTGGGGGCTACCACCTATGTGGTAGTTTATGGTACTTTGTTTTTCCAAAGGGGATGACTATGCACTTTTGGCATTCAACTTGAGGCTGATTTTGACACCAGGTATCTGTCTCAGTGACACCTTTCTGGATAGTGTCTTTATCAATTATGGCCCCTAGTTTACAGTCATCTTGAACTTGGTCAGCCAAAGTCATCCTGTGCTTGCCTGTACCTCTGAGAAGTATATACAAAGGAGGTGTCCTAGGACTGAGCCCTGGGGACACCACTTGTAACGGTTTGAGTTGGACCTAGAGTCTGCAACTCTCACCATGTGGGTTCTGTCCATGAGCCAATTTGTAACCCATCTCATGACTAGGGGTTATTGTTCAGGTTGGTGAGCTTGTCTAGGACATAACAAGTTTTAAGGTAATAAAGCCCCCACCAGTGACTTGTTGGCTCTGTCTACTCTGATATTCTTGTCTGCCTGCAGAGTTTCTTCATTTTTGTTACCTGACAAACATGTTCCTCTGTCACCTAAGATTTATGGGTGTACTGCTATCCCTGCATGCTTGCTGTTAGGGAGCTTTTACATATTCTTTGTAAGTTGGCATGGTGTATAGGAAGGCCAGATGGGAGGAAAACAAAAGAAATGATGATTTGTTGTCTGGTTCCTAATAATGCTGAGTTGGGCTTGGTTTGGGAGGAAGATGGCACAAGTATTAGTGTTGATTTAATTTATGTTTAATACCCAATTTGATAGTAAATGTGAGGGCTGATATACAAAGGATGTGACTGAGAGGAAGTTCACAACTACTTTGTTGGAGGACACAATGTAACATTGCTTGAGGACACAATGTAACATTGCTTGGAGGACACATGTAACAGCTTTGCAGGAATTGTTTACCTGATGTTGGTAGGATGTTATGAGTGCATGTAGGAGAAATGGCTACTACGAGGAACTGTAGAAGAAACATCTTTCTGAAATGTAAGAAGAAATAGTGGGTAGAAGAGGATAAAATTGAGGAAGTCATTAAGATGGGATGTAATGAAGGTGTGTCTGAAAAGTAGAAGAAATGTTGAATCAGGTTTTGTGTTAGTTTTGAGCTTACAGGTGATTTTGTGATGTGTAGGTCTTGAACTGCATATGTGTGGGAATAGACATATTAATGAGGATGAATTTATATGGTTGGAATCTTAAAAGGTAGCACAGACATTTGTAAGGAAGTGAAGTACAGTGAAAAAATCTGATTTAATCATGAAAACTGCCCAAAAATTTAGGTAGGGGTATAAGCAGTGTGAAAGTACATTTTGAGAATGCATAGGCTAAGCATTATACAAGGATTTGCCTTCACGTTTTTGTGCCAGGAGAATGCTTGTTGTATGGCATTCTGCAATCTTGAAGTTAATCTTAATAAAGCTCTGTATCTCTCTTTATTTCAGTCCCCCACTGCTTGTTCTCACTGTCACTATCTAATGTAGCTTTATCTTCCTCAGCCCTTTCTAATTTCATAAGAAGCAGATTATTTTCTGATGTTTACACTGAGATAACAGAGACCTCGTTTGTAAATAGTTTCATCACAAATTACAGTATTGACTCGAGGAATATTCAAATTATACTTAATAAAAATTGGTATTACATAACAAATAACGAGGAACTCATGGGCAAGTTAGGCACAAAACCTCTGATAGCATATAGGAGAGGCAATAATTTGAAAACTTTGCTAGAAAGAAGTAAACAGACGGAGCTAATGACTAGAACAAAAGGCTGTTTTCAGTGTGGGGCATGTAACTATTGCCATCTTGTGAAGGCTTCCAATTCCTTTGTAATACGCAACAAAAAGTACCACATTACACATAAGCTTAATTGTGATTCTAGATCCATAGTTTATTTAGCTAAGTGTAACTGCTGTGAAGCATTTTACATAGGCAAGTCTGACCGGAGACTACGGGACAGGCTGTACCAACATGATTATGCCATAAGGAAACTGAAAAAAGAAAACGCTTTAGCTAAACACGTAATGAAACATCAAGGACATAGCTTTCATTTTATTGCAATTGACCAGGTCAAGAAAACAGAAAGAGGGGTCCAGTACCTCTTTGGAGAATAAGGAGCTAGAATGGCAAATATTACTAGACTCATTTTCGTACCCAGGTTTGAATGAACATTGCAATATAGCTTGTGTCCTGCAAATGAGGAGCTATAAAAGATAACTCCTTTACCTTTGTCTTACTTCACTTTTCACTTCATTTTATTTTACTTCAATAGTAATTTGTAGTAAGATATACTTTTCACTACTTTTAAGACTCACACTTAGCAAGGCTTCCAACTGTAGTTGCAGGTAGTGATTTCACTAGATACTTTTTTACAAACACTTTTCTATAAACATTTTTATATGCAGACCTGTTATGCATTGTTTTTAGCTGCTTTTATTGGTATTAATTTAATTTCCTTTTAATTTGGTCTATTGTCAGAAGTTTTCCAGAGTTTACCAACTAATGCCAATATATTAATCCCTTTTCTTTAAGCATGTTGACTACTTCTATATCAAATGTTATTATATTACCTTGTGCGTACGCTACTGGATATAATAAAAATGACCATGCTTTAATATCAGGATTGCTATTAATAAGATTTTTGAAAATTTTTAATGTATAAGTAATGTATTTGGAACTTATATTTTTATGCTTATGTATCATATATTCCTTCATCAGCCATAGAAAATTGTTTGGTATGAAATTGGTATACTTATTTGTTACTACAAATCCTGATTTTAACCAGAGTCTCTCATGAACTAGCTTCCATTTTGATGTATATTTTGTATTTAGTCATAATGATATTGTTTTAATAACAGATGAATGCAAATATACTTCTATGTCTGGTAAACCCATGCCACCCCATATCCCAATCATCTAGATGATATTTCATAGCTATCCTTGTTTTTTTTGGATACCATAGGAATCTTACTATTAAATCATTTCAGATGCGATTTAGCTGGTGGCAAAGAACAAGCTTGTATAACATAAAGAATTTTTGGAAATATGATCATTTTAATTATATAGAGCCTTTCTTCCATTGAAAAGAAGAACTGATTCCATCTTTGTGTTAGATTTTTAATATTATTTAAGATCTCTTTATAATTTGTTTCAATTGTAGTATCTAGATTGTTAATTATTATAATTCCCAATTATTTAATTGTATTATCTGTGGGGATTTTTTATTTAGATCTTTTTTATTAGTATTTATAAGCAATACATTTGTTTTGTTCTCATTAAATGTAAGACTCGAAAAGTTCTGAAAGTTTTGAATTGAGTCCCGTAATGCTTTTAAAGAGCTATTATTATTCTTTAAGGTAATTAAAATATCATCAGCAAAAAGTTGAATTATAAGCTCTAGGCTGTTGTCTAATTGTATTCCTTCAATATTTTTATTCATACGTATATTATTTGCTAAGGGTTCAATGACTAGTGCAAACAATAACGGAGAAAGAGGGAAGTCTAGTTTTGTGCCCTTTGTTATTTTAATAGATTTAGACAGACAAGATCCCAGTTTTATATAAGCCAATGATTTTTCATATAATGATTTTATTAACAAGGTAAAGTTGTTTGAGAAACCATATTCTTCTAAAACTAACCATAAATAATCCCAGTTCACTGAATCAAATGCGCTATTTATGTCTAAACTAATAACATTCATTTTGTTTTTTGTGACATTTATATAATCAATTAAGGAAATAATTATTTTGATGCTGTCATAAGTGTTCATATCTTTTATAAAACCTGTTTGATCCTCCTCTATCAGAAATTGCAGTAATTGTTTTATTCGAGCAGCATGTATTGCCATAAAAATATTATAATCTATATTAAGAAGTGAAATGGGTCTGTATGATGAACATTCACTGGGATCTTTACTTTGTTTCAGAAATGGTGATATTAATGTGTACTTCCAAGAAGGAGGGATGTCTTTACCATTTTTAACTGATGTAAAGACATTCAATAACAACAGCAAAGCCTCATTAGATAGTAATTTAAACATTTCTGGGGTGATATTATATATACCTGAAGCTTTGTTTAATTGTAGCTTATTTACTTGAGCTTTAAGTTCTGTCATTGTTATTTGCTTATCTATTAGTTGTACCTGCTCCTCTAATAACCTAACTTTAACATTGTTTTTAAGAAAAGCTTTCAATACTGAATGTGTTTCTATTTTCTCATTTTGATTATTTATTAAGTTTATGAAAGAATAGCCTAAATGCTTCGTGTATTTCTTCTAAATCAGACACTTTCTTTTTGGTTTCTATATTATGTATTTCCTTGATTTGATTTGTTTTAATCATTTATTTGTCCTATTTGCTATTCTTCATTGGTTTTTAAGGTTCATTGAATAGTAAAATAATAGTAAAGTAATAAAATGTCCTGTTTATCCTGTATTTATATTGCTTCAAAGACTGACACATATGTAAAGCATGAATACTTTTAAAGAAGAACTTTTTTAACTTACAGAGAAAATAGAAAACAATAATGTTTGCCCTTTTCATGTGTCCTTGAGTTTCTTCTTTTTCTTGTCAGCAGTGCTCCATTCATTCATTTTTGCATGTCTCTTTACCCCAAATGAGCTCCAATCCATTTCTTCCACTTTATCCAAGGTTTTATTAGCTGAAAGATAAGAGACTGTTGCTTGTAGAGTTTCAAAAGTTTTAGGACCTTCAGTAAAAAAGATTTTTATTCTTGCAGGGAATAGCAGATGCACTTTAAGTTGCCTTTTTTCAATTCCTTTATCAGAGGGAGACATTCTTTTCTTGCAGTTATAACTCCAGCAGAATAATCATTATCAAATCTGATTATGTTGTCTTTGTATTTAACTGGAGAAGTTAACCATGCTGTCTTTAAAATAAGTTCCTTATCCTGTGATGAAAACAACTTTACTATTATTGATCTCAGGTGATTTTTTGATTTGATGGTTGATGAAGGAGCTCTTAAGGATCTTATGGGCTCTCTCAATTCCATAAGAAAGAGCTTCAGGCAATTTTAAAACTTCTGGTAACCAGTTAGTAAGGAAATTCACCATGTTATCTCCCTCTGTTTTCTCTGGCAGCCCATAGATACAAATGATATTTTGTCTGGACCAGTTCTCTAGAGCCTCTATTTTATTTTGTAATGAAACATTTTGTTTTGATAAAAAATGTAGCTGAAGATCTTGTTCTGAGAGTCTGCCCTCAGTATCATTTAGGGATCTCTGTATGTCAGCTATTTGAGACTTCTGTTGTGTCATTATTTCTTGTAGTTGCAGTGTTTGTTTTGTAGATCTCTCATCAAAAGAGTCCAGTTTAGTATTAATTTTGTCAAATTTCATTGATAAGTCTTGTATAGCATTTAATAAAGACTGTATCTCATTTCTCATCATCTGGTCCTGTGTGGTATTCTTAGAAAAGCTCATTTCCAGTAGATTCAGATACCTTTCTTCTTATTTTTTGACAGGAAAAATAATGATTAAAGCCAGAATTTTTGCAATGTAGACTTCTAGTGATAGTAGAATTAATTCCGCAAAACAGGTTTGTCTGCAATATCCATTTTTTAAAACTTCTTGTCAGAAATATCTTTTGAGTGCAGAGCTGAGAAGAGATGCTGCCAGTCTACATTTTAGCCACGCCCCTGATCTTGGTTATTGAGGTAGGAGAAGAACCATGTTAGGCAGCTATGGGAGCAGCCTAATTTAGCTAGTTGGTGTAGGAGCATTTTGTGTGAGACTGTATCAAAAGCCTTTGATAGATACAGTAGTAGAACAGATGTAGGGAGACTAGCATCAATGGCTTTGTTCACAATGTCATTGAAAGATAGAAGAGCTGTGGTGGTACTATGGTTAGGGCAGAAGCCATGTTGTGTGGGGGCAAGAAGGTTGTTGTCTAAGAGATGTTTAAGAAATTGAGTGTGGACACATTTTCTAGGATTTTTGATAAAGGAGATAGTATTGATATGGAGCGATAATTTGAGAGGTCATAGGAATTTACTCCTTGGTGTAAGGCAGTTATAATGGAGTTTTTCCATAGCTGAGGAACATAACATTCCAAAATGGAGTGATTTATGAGTATGCTGACTGGAAGTGCAATTGCTTCAGCAGCAAGTTGAAGGTATTCAGGAGGTAGGTTATCAGCAGCGGGAGAGTAGGGTTTTAGTTTGGTTAGTAGTTTGAATATGAGAGAGGTAGATGTGGGTTGGATTGTAAAGGCAGGAGCTGTTGAGGTATTTGAAGGTTATAAGGAGGTGCAATCAATTGTGGGTACAGTAGAGTTCTGAGATTTGCTGGGAGAAGGTTTGACTAGGTTTTGAATACTAGTGATAAAATGCATGTTAAAGTCATGGGCAATTTTCAGAGGGTTTTTTTCAGGTGAGAGAGATGGGTTATGTGTGTTGTCAGGATTGAGGAGAGAGGAGACAGATCCCCAGAACTTTTGGGGGGTTTTGGATTGGGTAGTTAGGTTATGGGAAAGTATTTTTTTATCTTCTATGACTAGTTTTTTTGCTTTATTTCTGAGTGTTTTGTAGTTAATTTCATTTAGTTGTGATCTATTCCTTAGCTATTGTTTCCATGCATGGTCTCTGTGAAGGAGAAGTTGTTTTGTCTGTTTAGTTACCCATGGGGCGTGATTCAGTTTAGTTTGTTTGCTTTGAATAGATGCTAGGCCATTTAGGGTTTCAAGAAAGATTTTTGTTAAAGTAGTTAATGACATCATCTAAGGGGAGAGTTTTTAGTGGGCCCCAGTTTTGTGCTTTCAATATATTTATGAATGTGGTTTGGTTAAAGTGGGTGAGATTTCTGAATGTTTTATAGCTGTGTGTTTTAGATATTTGAGAGTGAGTTCTGTGTGTGTATGCAGGTAGATGATCACTAAATGTGTTTGGGAGGGTGCCTGAGTTAGAGTACTTGTGAGGGTGTGACACTAATATCCAATCTAAAGTGGATTCTGAGGGAGTGGACAGGCTATGGGTTGGGGTTGTAATACGCTGTGTGAAGCTGTGTAGGTTTGTACTGTTAAGTGGAGAGTTAGAAATAAGGTTTAGCCAATTGATGTTGGTATCTTCCATAATAATGGTTTCTTCTGATATGTTATGGTTTATCCAGAATGGGAAATCTTCAAGAATGGGAATGTTATGCCCTGGGGGAATGTAAAGTATGGCAATACATATGTGTTTGTTGTTATTCATGTGGATTGATGTAAGTAGGAATTCAAGGTTTCCAAAATGTGTAGTCGCTTTGGGTATGTGGAAATGATTAATGTATTTTGATAGATCAGTGCTATGCCTCCACCCTTTTTATGAGATCTGTCAGAGTGAATGATATTATACCCTGAAGGAAGAATTTCAGTGTTGGAGATATGTGGTTTTAACCTTATCTCTGTTACTGCAATGATATGTGGACTGTGAGTAGCTAAGCAGGCATGAAATTCAGTAACTTTATTACAGCTACTACATGTGTTGATTGTTATTAAGTGAAGATGTTAGTCTTTTATACTTATGGTAGATGAATGAGGGTTGTTTGGACCTGGGATGGGGTGAATGTCTCCGCATTGAGTTAAGACAATGAGGAGGAGACAATAGTGGGTTTGGTTACTGCAAGCAGTAGGCCTGTGGGTGTGTAGTAGGAGTAATTTGAAATGACAGGTGGTGTGGTGTACTATTAGTTTGGCTGTATGAAATGTACAGTTTGTAAGTAGAGAGGCAGAGTTGTTAGAATAGCTGGCTGTGCCAACTTTTTTTGGTAAAGTTAGTGTGCAGGAGTTAGGTGGTGAGAATAGAATAAAACATTGCTATGCTAATGGCTCCACTGTAATTAAGGTAATTATCATTCCATATAGTATATAGCTTAGAAAAATGCAGTCTTAACCTAAGTACACTGTTTTGACTTTAGTATGTAAGAAATTATATCAAATAATGTAAGCCTATCAGGGTAAAATATATACAGAAACAATCAAATAGCACAGTGAGACTCTTATCGCAGTGACATCACCTGGATACAGCTTGTGACACAGTTTGCCATGTATAAAATGGCATACGTGTGTGACAATTGGGTGGAAACTAGCCGACCACACTGAGCTCCTACATTAGACAAATATATCAAAACGGCAACATAGACAGTAATACCTTGGTGAGCACGCAAACATCGGGGATCCACGAGGAAGCTAAAGAAAGAGAGACTGCCAAGAAAGACTGCTTAGGGAGTGTAACTGTTCATTTTAAGGGTGCAAAGGATTATGGGATTGGTAGTTGCTATGGCGCCAGATTCAGATGTTAATCATAAGTATACAAAGGGGCTACAGCAGAGGCAGAGGACTGGCCGGAGAAAAACAATCAGTGAAATGTATATATATCAGTGGTAGAGAAAGTCCTTATTCTACTTAATGAAAGAGAAATTACACAGTTAAATCTGCTTGCTAAGACAAAGTGCCGTTCATCTGAGCTGAGATGTCTTGCAAAATTGAGGAGTAGCTCAGGGTTTATCAGCAGACTATGGTGGAGTTTTAAGCAGAGGAACTGTCTGTGGAGTTCTTAAGGAATACTGCAAAAGGAATCCAAGCTGTTTGGGGGAAGGGGTGGGCCCTTGGGTTGCATGATCGCTGGGACTGATACAGAAATAAGGCACATTTTACAAGTCAGCATATGAAGAAAACATTATTAGGTACATGAACAATACAATGTAGTTAGGGACTGTTTCACTAGCAAGCAGGGCAGGATAGCATCTGGAGGTTCCATTTAGGAGTGCCACGCCACTGTGAAAATCTTATTGTAGTCTTTTTCTACAGTGGTAGAAATTTCAGTTATCAAGACAATGCAATATAGTTAGGACTGTTTCACTAGCAAACAGGGCAGGATAGCATCTGGAGGTTCCATTTAGGAGTGCCACGCCACTGTGAAAATCTTATTGTAGTCTTGTTCTACAGTGGTAGAAATTTCAGTTATCAAGACAATACAATATAGTTAGGGACTATTTCACTAGCAACCTGGGCAGGATATCATCTAGAGGTTCCATTTAGGAGTGCCACACCGCTGTAAAAATCTTATCGTAGTCTTTTTCTACAGTGGTAGAAATTTCAGTTATCAAGACAATACAATGTAGTTAGGGACTGTTTCACTAGCATGCAGGGCAGGATAGCATCTGGAGGTTCCATTTAGAAGTGCCACGCCACTGTGAAAATCTTATTGTAGTCTTTTTCTACAGTGGTAGAAATTTCAGTTATCAAGACAATACAATGTAGTTAGGGACTGTTTCACTAGCAAGCAGGGCAGGATAGCATCTGAAGGTTCCATTTAGGAGTGCCACGCCACTGTGAAAATCTTATTGTAGTCTTTTTCTACAGTGGTAGAAATTTCAGTTATCAAGACAATACAATATAGTTAGGAACTGTTTCACTAGCAAGCAGGGCAGGATAGCATCTGGAGGTTCCATTTAGGAGTGCCACGCCACTGTGAAAATGTTATTGTAGTCTTGTTCTACAGTGGTAGAAATTTCAGTTATCAAGACAATGCAATATAGTTAGGGACTGTTTCACTAGCAAGCAGGGCAGGATAGCATCTGGAGGTTCCATTTAGAAGTGCCACGCCACTGTGAAAATCTTTTTGTAGTCTTTTTCTACAGTGGTAGAAATTTCAGTTATCAAGAAAATACAATATAGTTAGGGACTGTTTCACTAGCAAGCAGGGCAGGATAGCATCTGGAGGATCCATTTATGAGTGCCACGCCACTGTGAAAATCTTATTCTGGACTTTTTCTACAGCGGTAGAAATTTCAGTTATCAAGACAATACAATGTAGTTAGGGACTGTGATTAAGTATGATATCCGGAAAATATACGTGCTTTGGTACTAAACTACTATGGCTAGAAATACAGAGGGAATTCATGACTAGGTGGGTAAAGATACTCAAAGATCTATAGCCTAGCAATTATCTATGAACTTCTGAAACTCTGATTCTATAAACATATGTAATAATAAAGAAAAAGTAAAAAACTTACCAAAAATCATATATTTCTAGCTCCAGTCCTATAATCACATACCACCGATTGCAATGCACAGACATTTAAAATCCACTTAACATATTTTTTAGCTATTTCTATAACATTTATGACTAACACTGAAGCATTCATTTTGCAGAAGTCAAACTTTGTCCATTCATATTAAACAAGCAGAGAGTAAAGGAAACATTCTCAGGCTGCGTTATGAATTTATAAGTTATGACATTTTGAAATGCATTCAAATAACTGCAGGTGAAGATCTCTGATTTCCTCATTCACGTTTACAGGTAGCTCTTACAGGAAGAACATGTCAGAAAGTCTAAAAACTGCATCTTTTCCACCAGCTAACTTTTCTGTAATCAAGGCAGTAAGTCAGAGCTCATGAAATAGCATTTTATTTATTTTTCTTTGCTTTTATTTACCAGGTATGCACAAATGAGTTTAGTAAAAAAAAATGAGTGGAGATGAGGCCTAACGAGAAAAGCTTCAATGATTATAAACATTTTTAAACAGACATTCAGGAATATACTTGAACAGACACTAAATAATATAAATTAACAGTGACACATGCATTTCTCATTAGATTACATTTACATGAAAATAGGGGCATATATTCCATGAATATAGTTACTTACACATTTGTAGATATCGAGCACTGTGCATTTGAAGAGTTGTATTGGTGAGTTTGTAAAATGGATAGATTGCGTAGCAAGGAAACTTTATTTTCAGATAAGGATCAGTTTATCAAAAGTGAAGTTGTATGTACTTTACCCTTACCTGCTATTTTAAGATCTTATAGATTGCCATTAGTAGCTGGTGACTTTCATTTTTGAGGTATTTCTGGTATTTGCTATGAGATGTAGTTGGAAGGAGAAATGGTAAAGGAGATTATCTGATTGAGTAGGGACCTCTAGAGCTTGACTGTTTGCCTGGTTCTTTAATGCCTGTTCAGTTTTTATGATGTAGCTATGGAACTGCTTGGCTATGGTACACTTTTGTTCCTGAGTGTTTGGTGTTAGTTGTGCAGCTTGTCAAGGATTTAACAGTTTATTGACTGAGGCCCAGAGCACTAACAGATTATTAGTGTGTACGGTGTGATTGGTTGAGGAGTGCTTTCTTGCCTTGTGTGATATGTTGTTTTATTGCAGAGCACTAACAGATTATTAGTGTGTGGTGTGATTGGTTGAGGAGTGCTTTCTTGCCTTGTGTGATATGTTGTTTTATTGCAGAGCACTAACAGATTATTAGTGTGTGGTGTGATTGGGTGAGGAGTGCTTTCTTGCCTTGTGTGATATGTTGTTTTATTGCAGAGCACTAACAGATTATTAGTGTGTGTGGTGTGATTGGTTGAGGAGTGCTTTCTTGCCTTGTGTGATATGTTGTTTTATTGCAGAGCACTAACAGATTATTAGTGTGTGCGGTGTGATTGGTTGAGTAGTGCTTTCTTGCCTTGTGTGATATGTTGTTTTATTGCAGAGCACTAACAGATTATTAGTGTGTGCGGTGTGATTGGTTGAGGAGTGCTTTCTTGCCTTGTGTGATATGTTGTTTTATTGCAGAGCACTAACAGATTATTAGTGTGTGCGGTGTGATTGCTTGAGGAGTGCTTTCTTGCCTTGTGTGATATGTTGTTTTATTGCAGAGCACTAACAGATTATTAGTGTGTGGTGTGATTGGTTGAGGAGTGCTTTCTTGCCTTGTGTGATATGTTGTTTTATTGCAGAGCACTAACAGATTATTAGTGTGTGGTGTGATTGGTTGAGGAGTGCTTTCTTGCCTTGTGTGATATGTTGTTTTATTGCAGAGCACTAACAGATTATTAGTGTGTGCAGTGTGATTGGTTGAGGAGTGCTTTCTTGCCTTGTGTGATATGTTGTTTTATTGCAGAGCACTAACAGATTATTAGTGTGTGTGGTGTGATTGGTTGAGGAGTGCTTTCTTGCCTTGTGTGATATGTTGTTTTATTGCAGAGCACTAACAGATTATTAGTGTGTGCGGTGTGATTGGTTGAGGAGTGCTTTCTTGCCTTGTGTGATATGTTGTTTTATTGCAGAGCACTAACAGATTATTAGTGTGTGCGGTGTGATTGGTTGAGGAGTGCTTTCTTGCCTTGTGTGATATGTTGTTTTATTGCAGAGCACTAACAGATTATTAGTGTGTGGTGTGATTGGTTGAGGAGTGCTTTCTTGCCTTGTGTGATATGTTGTTTTATTGCAGAGCACTAACAGATTATTAGTGTGTGCGGTGTGATTGGTTGAGGAGTGCTTTCTTGCCTTGTGTGATATGTTGTTTTATTGCAGAGCACTAACAGATTATTAGTGTGTGTGGTGTGATTGGTTGAGGAGTGCTTTCTTGCCTTGTGTGATATGTTGTTTTATTGCAGAGCACTAACAGATTATTAGTGTGTGGTGTGATTGGTTGAGGAGTGCTTTCTTGCCTTGTGTGATATGTTGTTTTATTGCAGAGCACTAACAGATTATTAGTGTGTATGGTGTGATTGGTTGAGTAGTGCTTTCTTGCCTTGTGTGATATGTTGTTTTATTGCAGAGCACTAACAGATTATTAGTGTGTGGTGTGATTGGTTGAGGAGTGCTTTCTTGCCTTGTGTGATATGTTGTTTTATTGCAGAGCACTAACAGATTATTAGTGTGCGGTGTGATTGGTTGAGGAGTGCTTTCTTGCCTTGTGTGATATGTTGTTTTATTGCAGAGCACTAACAGATTATTAGTGTGCGGTGTGATTGGTTGAGGAGTGCTTTCTTGCCTTGTGTGATATGTTGTTTTATTGCAGAGCACTAACAGATTATTAGTGTGTGCGGTGTGATTGGTTGAGGAGTGCTTTCTTGCCTTGTGTGATATGTTGTTTTATTGCAGAGCACTAACAGATTATTAGTGTGTGCGGTGTGATTGGTTGAGGAGTGCTTTCTTGCCTTGTGTGATATGTTGTTTTATTGCAGAGCACTAACAGATTATTAGTGTGTGGTGTGATTGGTTGAGGAGTGCTTTCTTGCCTTGTGTGATATGTTGTTTTATTGCAGAGCACTAACAGATTATTAGTGTGTACGGTGTGATTGGTTGAGGAGTGCTTTCTTGCCTTGTGTGATATGTTGTTTTATTAGGTTTCTTATCTCTCTATATGCTAGTAAAGTAATGTGCTTTTTGTGCTTTTTTACTTTTTGTCCAGGCCTTCCATGCTTTGTTTGTTCCATGATTTGTTTAGTTGCTACAGACAGCAACAGGGAAGGTTTAACAATGACACCTTTTCATTTGGAAGAGGGCTAGTGTGTTTAGAATACCTAGAAACATTTTGTTGAACTCAGAGACAGCATCTTGTATGGGGAGAGTCTTTAAGAGTCCCTCATTTAAGCAAATGTTGTGCATTAATAAAAGTGTCTTTATGAAAAGTAGTACATTTTATTGCATGGCCACAACTATGTGTTTTGGGGCTGTTGTTTTGGTAGCTTTTGATGGATTTATGTAAGTGACACTTAAGCTGTCTGACAGAGTTTCATGGAATGATATTTTTTTCAAGGGGAATGTAGGATCTAATTAAGGTCGATTGTCTGTTTTTTTCTTACATCTACTGGGTCTGGTTATAAGTTGGGCAAATTTGTAGAAATTTCTATTATTGGGTGGGTTTTCAGATTCTATGATTTGTCAAGCTGTTTAAACATCACTGAATATCATGATCTCTGGAGATATTTTTGAGGTGGCCTAGCAAAGTATGTTTTCAAGTGTTTTAAATAATAACAAGGGGGGTATATAAATACCATAGTTGCAAGTGTCTTGTGAGTGTATATTCTGAGCATGATTAGTAGCATTTCTGAATTAAAGAGAGTTGGCTGTGTATTTGAGAAAATTGAGATATTTGGTTTGCTTTTTTTAGGTTCATAGGTAAGAACTAGGCTATCTGCCCAAGGGCATTTATAAGCCCAGCCAGAATGTGTTGCTTTCGCCACCCACTTAGATTAGTTCCTTGTGCCTCTGACCAGCAGAGCCATTAGTTCCCTGCGCCTCTGTCCAGTAGAGCAACTGCAGAGAAACCTTGACGGGTGGATGGGAAACAGAAAATTTACCCCAGGGATCACTAGTGAGGGGCTCTGCCTGATGTATATTTGAATCTTGTTCCAAAGCATAGGGAGTCTCTGGGTCAGGAATCTATCCCTCCAGCATGTCCTATTTATCGTTATGGTAAGGTTTATATCCCTAGAGCATATGGCTCTCAGGGATTTTTTTTTTTAGGTGGAGCATATCCATCAATTCTGGGTTGGACATGGCCTTGTATGTCAAGCAGATATCACCTCTGAGTAAGCGGTATGCAACCGAGTACAGCTGGAGTTTCTTTAGTCGGGCTACATAGGTCATCTGTTTGAGGACAGTAATCCATTTGGTGAGGTACTTTTGTGGTGTTTCCAGCTGTTGCAGGTGTCTTGTAAGGTACATCCCAAATGGGACATTGTATTCTATAATGGGTCTAATAAGTGATGAGTAGAGAGGCACAATAACTGCCTTTGTTCTGAATGTGAACCCTTTTGAGATTAGGTGGATCACTTAGAAGGATTTTCTAACCACCTTGGCAATATGATAATCAAAGGAGAGATTGCTATCTACTTGGGTTCCCAGATCCCTTGTTACTTTTTCTGTATTTAGGGGGCTACCACCTATGTGGTAGTTTGTGGGTACATTGTTTTTTCCAAAGGGGATCACTATGCACTTTTTGGCATTCAGCTTGAGGCAGTGATTTTGACACCAGGTATCCGTCTCAGTGAGACCCTTCTGGAGGGTGTATCAGCCGGAGAATCAATTATGGTCCCTAGTTTGCAGTCGTCTGCAAACTTGGTCAGCCAAAGTCCTCCTGTGCTTGCCTGTACCTCTGAGAAGAATATACCGAATAGGAGGTGTCCTAGGACTGAGCCCTGGGGGACATCACTTGTAACCAGTTTAGAGTCGGACCTAGAGTCTGCAACTCTCACCATGTGGGTTTTGTTCGTGAGCCAGTTTGTAACCCATCTGGTGATGTAGGGGTTAATGTTCAGGTTGGTGAGTTTGTCTAGGAAATAACGAGTCTTTAGGAAATAACGTCACCACCAGTGACTTGTTGGCTCTGTCTACTCTGATATTCTTGTCTGCCTGGAGAGCTTCTTCATTTTTTGTTTCCTGACAGAGCCATGTTTCTCTGTCACCTAAGATTTCTGGAGTGTACTGCTATCCATGCATGCTTGCTGTTTAGGGAGCTTTTTACATATTCTTTGTAAGTTGGCATGGTGTGTAGGAAGACCAGGTGGGTGAGGAAGTAACAATAAAGAAACGGATGGGTTTGTTGTCTGGTTCCTAATTATGCTGAGTTGGGCTTGGTTTGGGAGGAAGATGACACTAAGTATTAGTGTTACAGATTTAATTTAGGTTTAATACCCAATTCGATAGTAAATGCGAGGGCTGATATACAAAGGATATGACTGGGAGAGGAGGTTCACAAGTACTTTGCTTGGAGGACACAATGTAACATTGCTTGGAGGACACAATGTAACAGCTTTGCAGGAATTGTGTGGGTACCTGATGTTGGTAGAGTGTTATGAGTGCATGTAGGAGAAATGGTGCTACTATGAGGAACTGTAGAAGAAACATCTTTCTGAAATGTAAGAAATAGTGGGTTGAAGAGGATAGAGATTGAGGAAGTCATTAAGATGGGATATAATGAAGGTATGTCTGAAAAAGTAGAAGAAATGTTGAATTAGGTTTTGTGTTAGTTTTTGAGCTTACAGGTGATTTTGTGATGTGTAGGTCTTGAACTGCATATGTGTGGGGAATAGACATATTAATGAGGATGAATTTATATGGCTGGAATCTTAAAAGTGTAGCACAGACGTTTGTAAGAAAGTGAAGTACAGTGAAAAACGTTGATTTAATCATGAAAACTGCAGAAACGTTTAGGGTAGGGGGTGTAAGCAGTGTGAAAGTACATTTTGAGAATGCATAGGCTAAGCATTATACAAGTGATTTGCCTTCACATGCTTGTGTGCCAGGAGAATGCTTGTTGTATGGCATTCTGCAATCTTGAAGTTAATCTTAATAAAGCTCTGTATCTCTCTTTATATTTCAGTCCCTCACACTGCTTGTTCTCACTGTCACTATCTAATGTAGCTTTATCTTCCTCAGCCCTTTTTAATTTCATAAGAAGCAGATTATTTTCTGATCTTTACTTTTCTTCAGTGTTGCAGAAAGTAATGAGCATTTAATAATCTCAAACATGGTCATTGAGTCTGCTGCATTGTGATTCCCTCCCCAGTTTTTGCTCATATGCTCTCGTGATATGAGTCAATGTCATTATATGATGAGAATTTGAATAATGACAGTCTTGTGTAAACCTTTGAACAGGCATCCTTTTGTCTTAATCAAGCAGCTACAGAAGGTACTGAAACTGATAGAAATTTGGCTTGTCATTATCATATAGACTAACTTATGTGAATGATTTTTATCTTACACAAATGTTAAGTTACAAGAAACTTCCTGCAAACATAAATTAATGTGCTGTTCAGGTCCAGATTACATCATTCCTCAGTTTAGGAGTATAAACTCTCATATTACCAAGAATATAAGGGTCTATACTATGTGATTGAATGTTTAGGTGCTCGAACACCTAAACGTCGACACGTGAATCTCAAAGACTGACAATCTCGAACGGCCATTTACCTGTTTTTTTCCACCTTGAAAAATTTGCTTGGCCGTCGGGAACAAATAAACCTTTAAACACTTATCAAGTCAGGGACTTCACACTCCCAGACATGGGAGTCTGTACCCCCCACACCCCCTAACTAAATATACCAACTCTGAGATCTCTCTAAATTGGGGAAAAGGGCATATTACCAATAACCACCAAGCAAATCTTTTCCCAGGGGAAAAATTCACGTAAATGGCCATTCAAGATTGTCAGTCTTCGGGTTTTACGTTTCGACGTTTAGGTGTTCAAGCGCCTAAATGTTTGATCACGTAATATAGACCGGAATATACAACACAAAAAGGTCATGAGTTTATTATTTACTTTTTAAGTGATAAAATCCTTTTTTTCTGATTACAGGTGCTGCAAAGGTCAGCAGAGCTCAAAGTGTTGCAGCCTTTAATGCTCCCAGGAAGTAATTGTTTCTTCTGTTTCATTTCTTTGACATAGAAGTGTTTATTTATTCACACAAACACACACAGATAATATGGATTCACAAAACTAGACACCAATCTAGGGAAAGATGGACAACAAGTAAAAAAAAAAAACAACAGAAAATGAATTTAAAATGGAACTTCTAACTAACATTGAAATATCTCCAGTGAATGGAACAGAATTTAAATAAAACTATCATGGAAAGACTCTTGTATGAAACAAGTTCTCTTCCCAGTCACCATGAATATAGACACACACACACACATTTATATATATATATATATATATATATATATATATATATATATATATATATATATATATATATTGACAAACAAAAAGGTCCCAAAAATATGAAGTAAAACCCTTGGAGGCAGAAGCTTGTATAATATAAGTAAAGCGAAATGAGTACGCTATATATACTGAGCGTTTTTAGATAAAAGCTCTATGTTGTAGTCAATATTGTATATAGACTCACTGTTACAGAGTGACTGTTCCAAGCCTGGAAGCGATTTAAGTATAGGGTCAAAGCATCGACCGTTGCAGAGCAATAATTCCGTATATAAAAACGGTTCTTCTGGTAAAATTCAGACGCCGACCTGGCAATCAATACAATGTCAGAGACTCAGTCTTTAAAAAACACGAGTTAGTCATCCAAAGAATTGTATTCCAATAGGCTAAAAAGCAGCAAAGTCGCTTGTAATCACTATCACTCCACAGCACTGTAGCAACAGATAATCCAATACTAAATGTTATAAAGGTAAAAACGATTTATTAGAACAAGATGAGCGCTTTCACGGTAAACTACCGCTTCTTCAGATACAAATCAAAATACAATGAAATCAATTTAAAATGTATGACAGTATTCAAAGCATTATTCATTGGTTTAAAATCAGACATCATATCCAATCATTGTAGGTATTCTTTCCTACAATTTTACTAATCAAGCTCACCCGCGAGAAACTCGCAAGGCATCCTATCATAATTTGTTTTCATTTGCATGTGCAATAATAGATGTCCTAGGTAAGTTAAAATTTCCTGTTTGAAACACACTCAAAACCATAAATGCATAACAATAAAACCTTTTACGAAGACTCCAACTATATATTTGGTAAGAATCTAATGTGCGTCATCCGTAGACAGCGGAATGACGTGTCTGTGTCTCAAATCAAATAATAGCACCATCTATCGGGGATCAGTGATAAAAACAAATGGGAAATTACAAGCATACAGACATATTATGAAATGAATAATAGCTGTACAATGTTGTTAGGCAACCTATACAAAATTCAATAATAATTTAATGGTATAGCTTAAAGCACTTATAAACGAATTATCTAACTTATTGTAAAAAGTATAGTCAACTCAATTAGGTAGCACTATTTTTACTTCTATTATTGTAAAAATTGAATACAAACAACTTTCTTAACCTTTCCTAAAAGTGTACATAATTAACAACCCAACCACGCAGATTATAAAGTAATGAAGTAATATTAGAGGAGCAGGTGGATATGGGTAAATATAAGAAATTTTTTGTAAAATCCACTCAGGGTGATGGATAATATATCCTTCATGTCCCAAGGCTAAAATTATACCAAGAAAAAACGGGTACCAAGACCCATATGAGAGAATGGAAAGAATGGTATCAGCATGAAATAAAGATGTAAAGTAACGTCCCACTATTCTATAACAAATTGAGTGAAAATAATGAGAATCATAGGTACACAAGGTATCAAGAGACTAGTATTATCTGTCCAGAAAGAATACTGAAACCTGTGTGGATATAAAAGGGGGGAACATATGAAAAATATATAGGTGGATGTATGTGTATATGAATGATGATGTGTAAATAGTACGGATGTAGGGATCCAGTAAGTGGAAAAAATATATATATATATATGTATATGCACTATATATTCATATATATATATATATATATATATATATATATATATATATATATGTATCTATATATATATATATATATATATATATATATATATATATATATATATATATATATAGATGGGTCTATTTCATTTGATCGAATTTCATTTGGTCGAAAATGATTTCAGTCAGCAAACTTCACTGAAAGCTCATTTGGACGAATTTCATTTGGTCAAAAATTAACTATAGCCCCTGCCCTACTGCACTGCACCCCTGGAGTTAGAATATTAAGTAAGGGGGTGTGGGGGGCATAGCCCCCACATAATTTTAGTGTATTTACTGTTATATGAAAGTGTACCTATTAAATATACATTGATATATATATATATATATATATATATATATATATATATATATATATATATATATATATTCAGTAAAAACATTTGCAAAATGTGGGGGGGCTACACCCCCACACCCCCCATTGTGGGGGGCTGTGCCTCCCACCCCTCCTACTTAATATTCTCACTCCAGGGTCGCACTGCAGTGGGGCAGGGGCTATATTTAATTTTCGACTAAATGAAATTCGACCAAATGAGCTTTCAGAGAAATGAGCTTTCAGTGAAGTCTGATGCCTGAAATTATTTTCGACCAAATGAAATTCGACCAAATGGTGTAGACCCATATATAGAGAGAGAAAGCACCATCTATCCTGTCTATATCCTCCGCATTTTGTTGTGATCAACTCCCAGACTGACATTACTCTGACAAAACAAAATTCCTTGCTTTCATAAAAACTAGGAAGAACTTCAAACACTGTTTAAACACTCCAAAGCCAGATATGAAAGAAAATTGCCAGCTAGGTGAAGGACATCTACACAGTCTTATTTTATAATATTAAAATATCAGAAACAATGTCCACCATTGTGCAGAGCTAATAGTAAATGATGTCACATTTTCAGAGTGAGAGATCATAGCCAATCAACTAGCAGGGAATTATAGCTCAAACTTCAAACCCTCACTCCTCCTGTAGTCTCATGACTTCTTGTACGGGGAGAGTCTTTAAGTGTCTCCCCTTTAAAGAAGTGGAGTGCATTAATAAAAGTGTCTTTCTCAAGAGAGTAGTGTGTTTGATTACAAGTCTGTTTTGAGGGTGTCGTTTGGTACCGTCTGATGGATATATGTAAGTGACTCTTAGACTGTCTAACATGTTCATAGTATGATATTTTATTTTGAGGGAAGTTAGGGTCCAGTTGAGGTTGATTGACTGGCTGTGTCTTTGTTGCATCTAGTGAGTGTGGCTATAAGTTGGGTGAATTTGTACAAATGTATATCTTTGGTTCAGACTTCAGACTGCATGATTTGTCAGTTTGTATTAACATCACACAATATTATGATTTCCTGAGATACTTTTGAGGTGGCCAGCAGAGAACTTCTTCCAGTGTTTTAGCATTATAACCTGGAGGGTATGTAAATGCTATGATTGTGATTGTCTTGTGAGTGTAGGCAGGGTGTGGCAGATAAGGGAGATATGTGATGTTGTTTTAGGAAATGCTGCCAAGATCAACTTTTTTGTCACCTCTGTCTATTCAGATATTATTTTCTGGCTAGACAATTTTTACACTTTTTGTTCCTAGTAGAACCAATGTTCTGTGTCAGTTAAGATACCTGGTGTGTGTAGTGCTATGCATTCATGGATGCACTTCAGGGAGTTTGTTATAAATTCTTCATAAGTTGGCATGGTATATAGGAAAATCAGGCGGGTGAGGTTGTAGCATTGAAAAAGCCAACGGATTTGTTATGTGGTTCCTGAGTATGCTGAGTTGGGCCTTGGCTGGGTGAAAGACTCCACTAAGTTTTCTGTTTCTGGATGTATGAAGATACAGGTAGAGGCATTTTTGATTGTTTTTATGTTTAATGCCCATTTGAGAGTAAATCTCTGTTGCTTTGGATAGTTGAATTTGAATAGTAGGAAATGTGAGTGCTGATATAGATCGGGTATGATTAGGAGATGCAATTCTGAAGTGTTTTCCTTGGAGGCCACAATGAAAGAGCTTTGGAGGAACTGTGAGGGTATGGATGTTGGTAGGATGTTAAGAAAGCAGGAGAAATGAGGAACTGTAGGAGAGATATCTTTCTGAATTACAAGAAACAGTGTGTTGAAAAGGACAGAGATTGAGAATGTCATTATGATAAGAAGTAGTGAAGTTGTATTTGAAAAAGTAGAAGCTGAAATGTAGAATGAAGCATTATGTTCAGTCTGTAGGTGTAGAAGCTATTTTGAGATGTGTAGGCTTTTAAGTGTATAGGTTTAGGGAATAGAGATATAGACGAGGGTGAATTTATGTGGTGAGTGCTTCTCATACAGCATGCTGCTATCTTGATGTTAATCTTAATAAATCTCTTTATCTTTCTTTATATTTTCAGTTCTGTACACTTTATATACCTTTGTCCCCTCGGCCCCTTTCTCTTTCATAAGGAGATCCATTTCTGATGTTTACTTCTATTCATTCTTACAGATACTAATGAGCATTGAATGCCACTGAACATGGTGTTTGGGCCTACTGCATTACTATTCCCTCCCCAGTTATAGCTCAGCATGCTATTATGACCTGAGTCAGTGTCATTATATGATGAGTATTAGAATACATATAGTCTTGTGTAATAGCTTTGAACAGGCATCCCTTTGTCCTAATCAGGCTGTTACAGAACTTTCTGAAATTGATACAAATATGGGTTAGCACCATCATATAGACTATCTTGTGGGGATGATTATTATCGTACACAAAGGTTTAGAGAAAAAGTATACATTATAGGAAACTTCCTCAAGCCATGTTAATGTGCTGTTTATGTGCATATTATCTCTTTCTTGATTTTTGGATTATAAACATCTATGTTATACATTACCAAGAATATATAACAAAGAGATGGTAGTATTTATTCATGTTTTACTTTTTAATCCAGAAAATATTTTTTTTTCTGATTGCAGGTGCTGCAGAGGTCAGCAGAGGTCAAAGTGCTGCCGCCTTTAATGGTGCCAGTGAGTAGTTTTATCTTGTGTTTCATTTTTTTGCCATAGAAGTGTGTATTCATTCTATATACTCACCAAGAGATCATATTCATTCCCACAGATGGACCTCAATCTAGGGGAAATCTGGACAACAATTTTACAAAAGACAGAAAAGGGGTACATCTTTGGGGTCAGATAAAATACCAGTCTGCCAGCTGGTCAGCCTGAGAATGAATTGTTTGATCTCCTACAAAAGTTATTCAATATCAGCCTTAAAACAGGCTTCATTCTAGATTAATGAATAACAGCAACAGTCATACCCCTACATAAAGGAGGAGCTTGAATGGTTCCTGATAGTTGTAAACCTGTAAGTCTGATGTGTCTCATCTATTAGGCTTTGCAAAGGATCATTGGACATAATATATGAGTACATAGCTAACCTAGAGATCATTGATTCAACCCAGTTAATATTTCTCTAGGGCAGGTACTGAGTACTTAAACTGGTTTATGTCTTCAAAAAAGACCTTCATAGAGCAGAAGTAGCAATCCACTTGCTACAAATGTATACAAGCTGTTTCATACAGCTACGTACCGCAGATGAACACCCGAGATGCTTGACCAATGACCCCAAATAACATATCAACATTCACTTCAAAATAACACAAAGTAAGATGAAAGGCAAATAAGTGGCAAATCAAATACAAATAAAAGCAAAAAGCCACTTGTTGTACTGAGACTGGAAGGAATAAATCTCTGATTACAGCAAGTGGCTTTTTGCTTTTAGTCACTTCCAAATGCGGGTACTGCAGTGCCATCCAATCAGCATCATTTGACCATGCCCCCATAACATCATTTACCTCTGATGTCTGCCCCATTACCCTGCATTTACAAATCCTCTGGCTTACTCATTCACTCACAGATGTAGTAATTCTTCAAATATCTCCGTAATCCAATGTAGACTTTCATAGAAGTCAAAACTTCTTCTGTCACACAGTGGGTAGAAGGCACAGAAGCTCATCCAGAAGGGGTGCCAATCCACTGTAGCATGCCCACACCCACTAACAAAAGCACACACACACACACACACACACACACACACACACACACACACACACACACACACACACACACACACACACACACACACTACATGCATCTGCAGACAATTTGTGAATGACAAATAGCCTAAAGCAAGGCTTTGAGATGAAGGGAAAAACCATGACATATGTTGAAAACCCACCCACAGAGGGAGAGAAAGAGAACACATGTGAAGTCCATGCAAATAACATGCCAGCTAACAGCCAAACGAGGACAGTTTGCTATTTTAATATTTTTCTTCTTTGAAATTTTTTGCAACATTTCCCCATCCTGTAGCCATCAAAAATAAATCTCCTTTGCACCCACAGATTCCTCCTTACCCCTGCACATACCAACATACTGTCAGATGAAGTTGACAGCGAGGTATCATGACATTGCTTCATAGTTTTTTTGGTATGTACAGTATCTGTCATTTCCATGTTGGCTAGCCGTTCCAAGGAATACATGCAGTGCAGGACTCAGTACATATACAGGCTCATATTTCACATCTGTGACTTGCACCTAGTATGTATGTGCACTCATTGGTGAGGACACACTCCATGAGCTCCATATTGCAGAAATTCTTTCAATACTATGTTCCAAGGATTGGTAATCACTCAGTTCATTCTGCCTCACATGACTCCTCAAGAACATGGGGTGTTAACTGATCCAGAGGTATCTTGAACACAGTCAGGTACAATAAATCTACATCATACAGCCAACTTGGGTATTTTCAAACTAATTTCTTACAAATCATTTGGTATCAAAACTAAACTTGCAACAATGACAAAAAGATAAATTTAGATCTAATATTATATTTTATGTGAAAAAGTCCATTGTCAATAACTTGTCATAGTTTGTTGTAAGAAGAAGATGATGTCACACACATTGTTCAGTCTTCCACCACTAGTCGTATATCTCACAATCATAATTTGTTTGTTGTCAAATAAGGTGCAACATTAGTCTAAAACCTGACAGAAGTTATACATCCTGTACTGTTCATCCTGTTAAATTCATCATGACCATCATGATCATCATTCACCTTTTTCCCATTTTATACATGGGGTTGGGGTGCTGTGTCAACTATTGCCACTTCTCTCTGTTCAGTGCCACTCTCCTGTCTTCTTCAACATTCATGCCTGACTGCGGCAGGTTTTCTCTCACACAATCCATTGACCTCTTTGCTGGATGCCCTTGCTTCTTTTTGCCTTCTTCCAATCTGTCCCAGATCTTTTCAATAGATTACCTTCTGTTTTTCTGCACATGTGTCCAAACCACCATAATCTGTTCTCTTTGATCTTGTCTGCAACTGGAGCTATGTTGGCTTCTGCTCTTATGTCCTCATTTCTTCATCTGCCCAGAGTGTGCGTCCTAGCACCCATCTCAGGCACTTTATTTCCATCACCTCTAGCTTCCTTAGCTGTTCTGCCTTCACTGCCCAGGTTTCTGTACCATACAATACTGGTCAACCACCGTTTTGTACACCTTACCTTTCAGATTCTTTGAGATTCTTCTGTCACATGCTACACCAGGCACTCTGTGCCAGGTGGCTGCAGCCCCTCTGATTCCAGCTTTGGCCTCCTCATTCAGACTTCCATTCTTCTCAACCATATCATCCAGATACTTGAAGCTGCTAATCTGTTCTACTACTTCCTCTTCTATGTTAGCTCTCAGCTTTTCTTGAACTTCATCATTTGCTGCCATTGGAACAATCTTATCTGTATTCAGTTTCATTCCATGCACCTTCAGTTTTGCATTCCATCCCCCTATCCTTTGCTGAAGATCTTGCTCAAAGTCTTCCTGCAATTCCATATCATCTCCATATAGCAACTTTGATGATCTATCTTCTCCAATGTGTGTGCCAATCTAATCCACCAACAGAATGAACAGCTCTGCACTCATGGCTGAACCCAGGTGCACCCCCACTTGCACTGGGAACTCAGCCGTGAGACTGATCCCTGTTTGTTTCTGCATCCTTTGATCCTTAAAAATAGCTTGTAATAATACTACCAGTGTTTTTGGAACCTGAAACTACTGCAGGACTGCACACTTTACCTCTCTTGGGACTTTGTAATATGCTTTCTCCAAGTCTTGGAATGCCTAGTTGGACTTTTTCCTCATCTCTAGCTTCTTCTCAACTATCTCTGTCACTGCAGACATCGGGTTAGTTGTGCTGCATCCTGATCTGAATCTGAGCTGCTCATCTGCTATGTTACTTTCTAATACTTTATTATTCATTTATCTATCGCCCTCTCCAGAACTTTCATACAATGTGACAGGAGTTTGATACCTCTGTACAGCCCACAGTTGTGACCAGTACTAATATAATACACATTTCTCTCCACATCGTTTTGAGAACTCTCAGGAGGCATTCCTCCCCCTGTCTTCCCCAGCATCTGTATCATATCTACTGTGATCTCAACTGGGTCTGATTTCTCTGACTTCATTTTCCTTAGTGCTGCTCTCACTTCTTCTATGGTGGGCTCCTCCTCTTCTCTTATAATAGGCTGTGTCAGGGCAGTACAGCTTCTGTGGGGTTTTCTTCATTCAGAAGCTGTTGGAAGTGCTCTTTCCATCTGCTTTTGATGTCCTGTGGACTGATGAACAGATTGTTACTGGCATTTCTTATGAAGGGCATCTGATAATTCTGTCATTGTCTATGTTGGAGTGAATGACATGAGACGTACCTCCCTGGACTACATGAAAAGAGACATGGAAGAGCTCTTGGATCATGTGGCCCAGGCAGGTATGACCCTAGCCCTGAGTAGCATCCTGCCTTCGCCCAGAATGATACCACAATATAAGGACAAAATGATTGACTTCAACAATTGGCTAAGCTTCTGGTGTCATTCAAAGGGGATCCAGTATCTGTCTGCCTGGGACGACATGATTGACAGACCAAGATGCTTTGCAAGAGATGGTCTGCACCTGTCACCCCTGGGATTCAGGTTACTGGCTAAGGCTCTTGCCACCCCTTTAGTGCCTTTTTTAGGCAAAGTTCAAAGGACAAAACCACCACCATAACAGGTACAAGCATGCAAAATCTGAAGGTAATGCTACTCAATGCTAGAAGTCTAAACCTCAAAATGCACTCTTCGAGGCACTCCTAAAAATGGAGAACATCGATATCTGTGCAGTAACTAAGACCTGGTTCAAGGATCCAGAGAGCACCCCTGCAATACCAGGCTACAACTCTTACCACACTTTTCGGCCACCAAACCAGGACTGAAACACTAAAGGTGGAGGAGTGTCAATATTCACCAAGGATATTCACACCACCAGGCTAGTTGCCCAACACAATGCGTCTGAAATTCTTCAGGTGCAACTAACACTAGGTAAGACTGCAATCCAAATTGTAGCTTGCTACAGATCCCCCACCATACCCCAAGATTCTCACTACACCTTTCTAAACATACTGTAAAATATTAAGATAGAACCAAACACCCTAATACTGGGTGATTTTAACTACCCTGCCATTAACTGAGAAAACTACTCATGTACCAACACCTTTGCCCAACGGTTCTTGGAATTCATAAATTCCAACACCCTGGATCAACTAATCCATATTCCCACCAGGGTCTCCAATATCCTAGACCTGGTCATTACCAACATGGGAAATCAATGCTCCACACCTATGGTCACCACCTCGTTAGTCAGGTCTGACCATAAACTAATCACCCTTATCATCCACATCTCACCCTCTCCCTCCAGTAAGGAAACCTCCATAAAAAACTTCTCCAAAGCCAACTTCATGCTACTCAAGTCAGAAGTGACAAATTTCATGACCCCCATGCAGACGGGAACTGAAAGTCAACTGCTGAATCCTACACTAAGGCACTGTATGAGCACATCCACTCATGCATGAATCATGCCATCCCAAATAGAACTAAGATGCTCTCATCCAAAAAAAGGAAGCCAATCTGGTGGTCCCCTGCCATAAACAAACTTTACAACAAAAGGAAGAAACTGTTGAAGAAAAGAGGAAAATCCCAGGATGCAAAAAACTCCCTCACCAGCCTCAGTAAGAAACTGAGATCCCTCATAAAATCCTCCAAAGCTAGTTACGAAAATAAAATTGCCAAAGATTCCAAAGACAACCACAAGGCATTCTATAACTATGTCAAGAATCTAAATGACAATGCTCAGATCTGCTCTGAGCTAAAACAGAATGGCATTAAATATACTGATCCCAAGGGTATTGCCAATATCCTCAAGGATATTGCCAATATCCTGGCAGATTGATTCAATGCCAACTTCACCCCCCTCTCACCCCCTTAATGGCCCATCTCAATACCAGAAGATTGCCAAATTCTGGTAATAATGGTCACACAGGTAAAAAAACGCACTCTCCAAAGCTAAGAATACAGCATCCATGGGACCAGATGACATCCCAGGCTGTGTACTACATGAACTACGATATGAACTGGCACCTCACCTAAGTGTCATGTTTAATCATAGCCTCACCTCAGGTTTTGTGCCCACTGAGTGGCGTAGAGCTACAGTTATCCCACTCCAAAAGGGGGGATCCACCTTGGATCACAGAAACTACCGTCCCATCAGTCTGATAAGCCTTATCTGCAAGGCCATGGAGTGTATTATCATGGAACTTATAAACAAAGACATTGGCAACCTTCAAACACTGGACCTCACCCAGTTTGGGTTTGTGATGGGCCAATCTTGTCTCCTGAACCTGATTGACTTCTTTGAAACAGTCTCCAGAGCCATGGACAAGGGTAAGGTGGTCCACACAGCCTATCTAGACCTTGCCAAGGTCTTTGACACCATCCCCCACTATGGAATCATAGATAAACTTACTAAGCTGGGCATTAAACCCTATGTCACCCAATGGGTTGCTAACTGGCTTACTGATAGAATCCACACTGTAAAAGCAGCTGGCTCTAAATCCAGCTCCAGACAAGTGACAAGTGGAGTACCTCAGGGTTCAGTCCTGGGACCATTCTTGTTTGGCATCTACTTCTCTGAAGTACAGGCCAAGACTAATGGACTCTGGCTAACAAAGTTTGTAGATGACTGCAAACTGGGAGCCATTATTGAATCCCCAAATGATGTGGATACTCTACAAAGGGGCCATACAGAAACAGATGCTTGTTGCCAGAGTCATGGGCTCAAGCTCAGTGCCAAGAAATGTATAGTTATCCCCTTTGGGAAAAAACATGTATCCATGAATTACCATATAGGTGGCAGTACACTAAACACCGAAAGTGTGATAAGAGACTTAGGGACACAGGTGGACTGTGGTCTCACCATCGATAACCACATCACCACAACAGTCAGGAAATCATTCTATGTGGCACACCTCATCACTAAGGGCTTTTCATCCATAAAAAAGGAGGTCATTGTCCCACTGTACTCATCCCTCATTAAACCCATTATAGAATACAACGCCCCATTTGGTATGTACCTCTCAAGACATCTGCAACAACTGGAAAGGCCACAGAAAAACCTCACTAAAAGAATCACAGGCCTAAAGCAGATGCCCTACACTGACTGCCTTAAAAAACTCCAGTTGTAGTCTGTCGCATATCGTCTACTCAGAGGCGATCTCTGCTTAACATACAAGGCCATGTCAAACCCAGAGCTGTTGGACATGCTACACTTAAAGAAATCCAAATCCCTCAGAGCCACACACTCCAGGTATCTAAACCTTGTCATCACAATAAACAAAAACATGCTGGACAGATAGGTTCCTGACGCAGAGACTCCCCAGACTCTGGAATAGATTGCCCATACATGTCAAGCAGAGTGCCTCTTTGGCCCTCTTCAAAAGGAACCTTGACGATTGGATGGGAGAAAGGAAATTCACCCCTGGGATCAAGTCAGTTGCCCTGTTAGACAGAGGTCCAGGGAATTAAATAGTGTGGGAAGAAATAGCCAGGGAATTGTTATGGCTAGGCTTGTATAGGCCCTAGGGCTGATAGCCTAGTACCAACCTATGAACCTATGAACCTATGACTATCTTCTTTAGCTTTCTGTCTTTGCTTTGCAACTTGACATATTCTCTTTGTGCCATCTAATGAGTTACTTTCCAGAAGCTGGTAGAATAAGTACTGCTGTTGCCTTGTTCTTTGCTGTTGCAAATCCTCCCTTCCTTTGTCTGGTCTGTCTTTTCTATCTCCCTCTTTTTCCAGCACTCCTTTCTTTCAGTGACTTCCTGGACTTCTGCATTCCACCACTAGCTTTTGTTCTGTACCTTATTTCCATACCTGGCTCAGCCACATTTATGTTCTGTAGCCATCATGCATGTTATTTTAAGGTGCTGCCAGTCTTTTTCAACTCCTCCTATTTCCTCCTCTTCTTGATGTGCTACAGCCTAAAGTAATTCCTTGAACTGTTGTGCTTTCTGTCCAGGAAACTTCCAGGTCTTCAGCCTCATCTCTGTTGACCTTATAGCCTTTGCTGGCCACTGCTTGTAGTTGATTGTGGGAACCAATGGTTTATACTGTGGTCTGACTGTTTCACTGGAGATGACTTTACAATCACTGACTCTAGCCCAGTTCCCTTTCCTTACTAGGAAGACGTCGGCCTGAGTTGCATGATGGCCACATTTGTGTATGGTCTTGTGATCGGCCCTTTTTCTGAAGCATGTGTCAGCTACTGTAAAGCCATTTGCCAGGCAGAAGTCTAGAATGGCCTTTCCTTCTTTATTCCTGTTGCCTCACCCATGTGGACTTTGGCAGTTCTCATATCCTGTTCTGTCTGTCCCAATATGTGCATTCAAGACACCCACTATTAGCACCAATTAATGTTGTTCTGCGTTATCTAGTAGGTCCTGCAAGTGCTGTAGACTGAGATTATGAATACTGCCCCATCATTAAGCTGGAGTCTGATTGCCATGAATCTGTCAGTAATTCTGTTGACATCCCTCACTGTCTTCTGAATTTTCTCAGTGACTACATTTCCCACACCATTTATAGCCTGTCTTCTTCCTAAGTAGTAGACTCTGGATCCCAAGCCAAGTGACTTTGCTGCACTGCCCTTCCACTTTGGATCCTGGATACATAGGATGCCCAGCCTCATCATTACTATCATGCTGTCCACTTCCAAACTACATCCCATCAGTGAACCTACATTGAGTGTAGCAATTCTTAGTTCATTTTTAGCAGGCTGATTGGTTTTCCATCCAGCTTTCAATCAACAGAGCTATGCTAGGTAACCCAAGCTGGGCAACTGGACCCTGACCAGTCAGTAGCTTATCGACTCAGGGCTGCTGAGCTTTATGGCAGGCACACAATTGCCAATTGGGACACATACATCCCTATCACTGTTAGTATGGATGTCTGGCATAGATTAGAGTGGGCTAGGTCCTCAACCAACTTTTTATCGGCAAATACCCATGCTGATTTGGTGACATTATTTAACATGACTGAACCACCTAGAGCTGTATTTTACACTGTCAGCTAGCTAGTCCTGCCACAGTGTGCAGTCTGTGATCCGTGTTTTTATATCATGAGGAGACTACACACCACAGTAGATGCCCAAAGCTGTTTGTTTGTACAACTCTTCCCCTGTAAGGCACCATGTAATGTCTGTGCTGATGCTGCAGCTCCATTCTTTTCTTTGTTTTTTTTTTGGTGGGTTTGAGATGATAACACTCAGCATGTTAATGACTCCTTCAATACCCTTCCAAGTTAGTTGAGTAGCTTAACATTTAACCAAACATCTTAAGTACTGAGAAGACGTCCTTTGAATGAGAATAAATAAATAAATAAATAAATATATAAATAAGGCAACAGGTTGCCACTGATTGCCCTATTTTTGTACAGTGAAACAAGAATAAAATTAATGGCTCAGGTGCTTGAGGATCTGGCAAGGACGGATGGGCATGCCCATCCAGGTGGTAAGATTTTTTTGGAAGTTCTCTTTCAGGTGAGGCATGATCCACAGATGGGAGTAGCACTCACATGTGCCAGTGAATGTAGGAGTGGGTATGCAAGGCAGATAACTCTCCCAGCAAGATGAAACAGATGCTGGCATGGGGAAATATGGGTAGCGCATAACTCCCCACTCAGCAAGCAGTTCCGGGTAGTGACCTGGGATCCCCTTAAGATACACTACAGCCACAACTCACATGGAGAAGCCTGGGGAGGAAGATGGATTAATAACATCTATAGTGCACACATAAAGTTGTATAGACATTTTTGGATGACATTTGTATGCTTTGGGAAGGGGAGAATTCTACCCTATTTGATTTTGTAGCATATTTGGAGTCCACCTCAAATTTTTGAGATTTACTGTAAAAACAACATCCACTAAAGTAGATTTCCTGGATGTATCCATTTATAAGGATGAAACAGGGAATGTTACCGCTACTCTATTTTGAAAATCATGCTGGCATAAATTCCTGCTTGATTATAGCAATAAGCACCCCAGATATGTGTTCCCTAATATAATAAGAGGTCAGGTGAGTAGGACTAAGAGGATTTCTGTGGATAAACAAGATTTGTAAAATGAAGCGAATAATCTTGAACACTTGTTTATAGATAGGGGATACAATAAATCTAATATTGGCAAAATAAGGGATGAGGTCTTTGGAAGCACAGATGCCAGTGATTCAAGGTCTCTAACTACTCCGTCTTCATATAAAGCTGTTAAGAAACACCAAGATGGGGTTTTTCCCTTTATTACTAAATATGCCAATGATAGTAATGTTATGTGCAATATAATAAGGAAGAATTGTCATCTTTTGACAGCAGATAGAGTGACTGCTAAGATTAGAGGTGATACCTATAGGAACAATCAAAATTTGAAACAACTATTATATAATGATAGACAACCGAAGCATGAACACTGGCATAGACTAGGCACATTTACATGTATGAATTGTAGGATGTGCAGAGTGATAAGCAGGATACAAGGTTATACACATCCCACTATGAATTCTGATTTTAAACCCAGATTCCATGCCTCTTGCAATACAAGTAATTTAGTATACTTGGCTACTTGTAATGGCTGTGACTGTTTCTACATCGGTAAGATGCTGAAACGTTTGCAGGATAGGATATACAAACACCTGTATGATATGAAGAACAAGAACATACATAATGCCTTAGCCAAGCAAACTGTAGATTTTCCAACACTTAGTTTTAGAGTATTGCAGCAAGTTTTTAAAAATACAAGCGGGGGGTGACAATAATAATTACTTGGAGCAAATAGAGTTCAAGTGGATTTTAAGGATGCAAGCACATGTTCATCCAGGTCTTAATAATAATATTTGTATCAAGCCAGTACTGGATGCACAGTGCCTTAAGAAAATGAGATGATTTTCATGATTTTAATGTGATTTGTCAATTGTCTTAATTGTTTAATTGTTTTTAGCTCGATCTTGTTAGGCTGAGAATAAGTATTCATGTCTTGTGCATTTCATTGTGGTTTAAGGATCTGATGAAGTGTAGTTTTCCATGTGAAAGTGCTTGTTTGCCTTTACTGCACTTTATTTTTATTAAACTGGAGCTGCAGCCACGGTTGTCCTGTTGGGCCTTTTCGTTATTATCGTTTCTTCTGTAGTGACCTGAGTGCTTGTGTTAGTGGTGGATCCTGGCGCCCGACAGGCAGCTAACAGTAACGTTCTACTTATTCAACCTAGTGAGTGGGACATCAGTGTGCCTGACTATTGAGTCACCTATTACTAGTATGTTGGGTATGTTATTTTGCCTTAAGGGCTGTGATTGCATGGTACACTGGTTTTGTGAAGTATGTGTTTCATGGTTTGTGTTGGGGGGTGGAGGTTGCTTGGATGTTTGTTTTGGAGGTCTCTGTTTCTTAATATTAACATGTCAGAAACAATGTCCACCATTGTACAGAGCTAATATACAATGATATCACATTTTGAGACTGAGGGATCATAACTAATCAACTAGCAGAGAAGTTTTACTCCAACATCAGCCCCACATGTTCCTCTATTCTGAGATCACATGCATACAAATACAACCCACTCACGTCTCCCAGTTACAAGTCTCATGGCACTACCTCAGATGAAGAGCAATAAATCTTTGGGGCTAGATAACAAACCAGTAAGCTGGCCGGTCTGACAAAGCATGAGTTGTCTGATCCCTTACAGAAATTATTTAATATCAGACTCAAAAAAAGTCTTTATGCCAGATGAAAGATTGCTCAATTTTACAACATACATCGACTGCTGTGAGGAAGTGCTTATTTGTAACAGTATAGAATGCAAATCCAGGGAAGTAATCGTATGTCTTTTACAATGCACTCAGGCCAGTCATTGAATATAATGCTCTATAGGCATGTACCTGTCCATTAAATCTGACACAGCCTGACTGACCGTGGCATTTTCTGAAGAGGAAAATCAAGGGATAAAATCGTAAGGGACGCTGCGACCGCCTGAAATTCCAATCTTTCTTCTCAGTGTCATAAAGGCTGCTAAGGGACGTCTCCACCTCTTATACATGGCGACACAATCCATTCAGACCTTCTAAATACCCACAAGTTAAACAGTGGCAGAAGTAACCACTTTGGAGACCACACTCTCTCTCCAAGTTAAATGGAAAATAAAGGCGGGACAGATATGTCTCATGCAGAATTCCACTTCCGTAGAACAACTTCTCTAGGTGAAGTTAATCATGTCACATGATTAGTACCTGTATAACCTCAATGAATGGATTACAAACTGTGCCCTTAATCTTAATGTATCATGCTTGTCCCTAATGGACATAGAGAATCATCTGAATAAAATACTCCACAGATACAGTTATTCAAAGTGGATGTACAAGGGTTTTCAAACAATAGTAGAGGATTATCACTCCTGGGGCTATGTAAGAGTTCCACAAAATATAGGTGCCTTAAGACTAAGACACTAAGGCTAGAAACATAGGGGGAGTTCATGGCTAGGAAAATGAAAATCCTCAAAGATCAATAGCCTAGAAAGTATCTATGAACATCTTAAATGGTAATTCCATAAGCATATGTAATGACACAGATAAAGGGTAAATTATTTAACAAAAAAGAACACATATTTGTAGATTAGTCTTATACTCACCTACCATACATTGCAATACACAGACATTTAAAAATACAGTTAACAGATTTTTTTTACCTATTTTTATAGATAAAAGACTAACAGTGAAGCATTCAGTTTGTGTGATTCAGACTTTATTCATTAATATTAAAGTGACAGAGAGTTAAGGAGACATTTGTAGGCTGTACTATGAACAGATGGTAAATTTATGACCATTTTGTAACCCACTAAAACAACGGCATTTATAGATCTCTGGTTTACTTTTTCACATTGACAAGTAGCTCTTTCAACATTAGAAAGCTCACAGTCTTGTCTAATAGCTTGGAACAAGCAATTTTTGTCGTAATCAATGCGTTACACTAATTTCTGAAATTGATATAGATGTGGAATGTCATCTCAATCTAGACTAACTTGTGGGAATCAATCTTATCTTATGCAAAATTCATGTGACACACTATACATTGCATGAAATTTCCTGCAGTCATAAGTTAATGTGCAGTTTTCATCCAGATTATCTCATTCTTCATTTTACAACTATAAACAGTTATGTTATATATTACCACAATTATGCAATACACAGGTGGTATTATTTATTCATGTTTTTAATTCTAAACCATAAAATACTGCGGTGGTGGTGCTGCGGTAGCGTTGTCGCTTCACAGTTAGACGTTGCCTGTTCGATTCTCAGTTAGAGTGTCTTCTTTGTGGCGACATACGTGAATGGGTGTTCCTTCATTGAAGGTTGTGCGTTAGGCCCGGCAAGCCAGCACGTAAAAATCTACTGCCAATCATTAGCTGACCATAGTTCCGCTGTGGCGACCCCTAACCGGGAAAAAGCCGAAAGACACAAACAAATTCTAAACCATAAAATCTTTCAATTTTCTCATTACAGGTGCTGGAAAAGAAAGCAAAGCTCAAACTGCTGCAGCCTTTAATTTTGACATTGAGTATTTTTTCTTGTGTTTCATTTCCTTTCCATGAAAGTGTTTATTTTGTCCATCTACTCATCAAGAGATTATATTGATTCGGAAAATTATAGCCTAATTTAGGGACACATGGATGCAAAGTTACAAAAGACAGAAAAAGAATATCAAATTAAACTTCTAGTCAACTTTCAGTAATCTGAAGTGGATGCAGAAACTAGAGATGAGAAGGTCATGGAAAGACTGAAATATGTGCAGTTCCCAGCCACCCTATATATGGATTATTGTATATCCTATCTAAATCCTCTGCCTTTTTTCTAATCGACTCCCAGACTCACATTATTCTGACAGACCGAAATGTTTGCTTTACATAGAAATTAGGAAGAACTTCAAAAATTGATCAGATACTCCAATGCAGTTGTGCACCAGAAACACACAGTCTTATTTTATACTATTAAAATGACAGAAACAATGTTCCCCATTGCACAGAGCTAATATTCAAAGCTATCACATTCTGAGACTTTTCAGTCATAGTTAATAATCTCATTCACCTAAATGAAAATCTTTTTTGCACATGTTGAACGACAAATAGTCTCACAAATAAAACACAAATAATTAAGGTGGATGCATCCCTCTTAACCGAGAAGCCTGTCACTACTGGGGAACACCAGGGCTAGTTCCTCACTACACTTATTTTTTCATATACATCTCAGATGTTAAGGCAAATGATGAAGGCATTTGACTGATGAAGTTTCCTAATCACTGTAAACCCTGTGCCGTCATGAACTCTCCAGAAGACATAAAAAACATTCAGCAAAGACTGGCACAAAGAAATAGCTGGTGTCAAAACCATGGTTTAAAAATAAAACAGCATAAATGTGTGCTTTGCAAAACAAAATTTCCCTTGCAACTTTTACCTTAATAAAATTGTCGTGAATACTAATCCAATTCTGAGGAGCTAAAGAGTGGTCAGTTTTACAACAAACATTGACTGCTGTGAGAAAGTGCTTATTTGCAACAATATAGAATGCAAATCCATGGAAGTAATCACGGTCCTTTACAATGCACTCAGGCATGTCATTGGATATAATGCTCCAGAGGCATGTACCTGTACAAAACATGTGACTCAGACTGACTATGGCATTTTCTAAAGAAGGAAATCAAGGGATGACATCATAAGAGCTGCTGTGACTACCTCCAATCCCAGTCCTTCTTCTCAGTGTCCTAAGGGCTGCTAAGGGGAGGTCTCCACCGCATTTACATGGTGACCCCATCCTTTCAAACCTTCTAAATATCCACAAGTTAAACAGTGGTAGAAGTACCCACATTACAGACCACACTCTGTACTAAAAGTTAAATGAAAAATAAAGGAGGGGTACGTATATCTCATACAGACTTCCACTTCCCTAGAACATCTTCTTCTGTAGGTGAAGTTAATCATGTCACATGATTAGTACCTGTATAACCTCAATGAATGGATTACAAACTGTACCCCTAATCTTAATGTATCACCCTTGCCCTTAATGTACATAGAGGATCATCTGAATAAAATACTCCACAGTTACAAATAGTCAAAGTGGACGTACAAAGGGGGTTTTCAAACAATACTAAAGGATTATCTCACCTGGGGCTATGTTTGAGCTCCACAAAATATAAGTCCCTTAAGACTAAGCTACTAAGGCTAGAAACACAGGGGGAGTTCATGGCTAGGCTGATGAAGATCCTCAAAGAACAATAGCCTAGTAAGTATCTTTGAACCTCTTTAGCTAAAATTCTATAAGCATATGTGATAACACAGATAAAGAGTACAAAGTAAATGATTTACCAAAAAAGAGCACATATTTCTAGGTTAGTCTTAGAGTCCTTTACCATACATTGCAATACACAGAGATTTAAAAATTCAGTTAACAGATTTTTTATCTATTTGTATAGATAAAAGGCTAATACTGAAGTATTCAGTTTGTGGGAGTCAAACGTTATCCATTCATATTAAACAGACAGACAGCTAAGGAGACATTCTTAGGCTGTACTATGTACTGATGATAAGTTTATGACCATTTTGTAACACACTAAAACAACTGCCTTTGTAAATCTGTGATTACTTTTTCACATTGACAAGTAACTCTTTCACAATTAGAATGTGTATAATCTTGTCTAATCGCTTAGAACAAACACTTTTTGCCATAATCAATGGGTTACAGAAAGTTCTGAAATTAATACAGATGTGGGATATCATCTCCATATAGACTAACTTGTGGGAATGAGTCTTATCTTACACAAATTTCATGTGACACAGTATACATTACAGGAAATGTCCTGCAGTCATAAGTTATTGCGCTGTTTTCATTCAGATTATCTCATTCTTCATTTTAAGACTATAAGCTGTTATGTTATATATTACCAAGAATATACAAAACACAGGTAGTGTTATTCATTCATGTTTTCCATTTAAATGAAAAAATAATTCTATTTTCTCATTACAGGTGCTGGAGAAGCCAGCGGGGCTGGAACTGCTGCAGCCCTTAATGTTGTCAGTGAGTATTTTTCTTGTGTTTCATTTCCTTGCCATGAAAGTGTCTATTAATTCCATCTACTCATCAAGAGATTATATTGATTCACAAAAGTATAGCCCAATCTAGGGACACATGGTCACAAATTAAAAAAGACAGAAAAGGAATATAAAATGGAACTTCTAATCAACATTCAGTAATCTGCAGTGGATGCACAAACTAGAGATGAGAAGGTCATAGAAAGACTAAAATATGTGCTCTTCTCAGCCATCCTATATATGGATTTTTGTATATCCTATCGATATCCTCTGCATTTCTTCTAATCAACTCCTTCAACTGGCACTAGTCTGACAGACCAAAATTTTTGCATTATATAAAAATGAGGAAGAACGTCATAAATTGATCAGATATTCCAAATGGTTTTGAGCACAGCAACGCTGTCTTATTTAGGTTCATAGGTTCATAGGTAGGTACTAGGCTATCTACCCAAAGGCATTTATAAGCCTAACCAGAATGTGTTGGCTTTCGCCGCCCCCCCCCTTAGATTAGTTCCCTGAGCCACTGTCCAGCAGAGCCCTGAAGTGATCTCTGAGGTAAGCTTTCTGTTTCCCATCCACTTGTCAAGATTTCTTTTGAAGAGTGTTAGCAAGGAGCTCTGCCTAATGTAGATTGTGATCTTGTTCCAAAGCATGGGAAGTCTCTGGGACAGGAATCTATCCCTCCAGCACCTCCTATTTATTGTTGTGGTGAGGTTTAGATCCCTAGAGCGTGTGGCTCACGAGGATAAGGTTTTCTTTAGGTAGAGCATGTCCATCAATTCTGGTTTGGACATGGCCTTGTATGTCAGGCAGAGATCACCTCTGAGTAGGCGGTATGCAACCAAGTACAGCTGTAATTTCTTCAGTCGAGCTGCATAGGGCATCTGTTTGAGGCCAGTGATCCTCTTGGTGAGGTACTTCTGTGGTCTTTCCAGCTGTTGCAGGTGTCTTGTAAGGTTCATCCCAAATGGGGCATTGTACTCTATGATGGGTCTGATGAGTGATGAGTAGAGGGGCACAATGACCTCTTTTGGTCTGGATGCGAACCCTTTTGTGATTAGGTGAGCCACGTAAAAGGATTTTCTAACCACTTTGGCAATGTGATTATCAAAGGTGAGATTGCTATCTACTTGGGTCCCCAGATCCCTTATTACGTCTTCCATATTTAGGGGACTACCACCTATGTGGTAGTTTGTGGGTACTTTGTTTTTTCCAAAGGGGATGACTATGCACTTTTTGGCATTTAGCTTGAGGCCATGATTTTGACACCAGGTATCCATCTCAGTGAGACCCTTTTGGAGGATGTCTGTGTCAGGAGGAGAGTCAATTATAGCCCCTAGTTTGCAGTCATCTACGAACTTGGTCAGCCATAGTCCTCCTATGCTTGCCTGTACCTCTGAGAAGTATATGCCGAACAGGAGGGGTCTAGGACTGAGCCCTGGGGAACTCCACTTGTAACCAATTTAGAGTTGGACCTAGCTCCCACAACTCTTACCATGTGGGTTCTGTCCGTGAGCCAGTTGGCAACCCATCTTGTGACGTAGGGGTTTATGTTCAGGCTGGTGAGCTTGTCTATATTACCAGAATGGGGAAAGGCATCGAAGGCCTTTGTGAGTTCTAGCTAGGCTGTGTGTACCACCTTTCCCTCATCTATAGCCTTGGTAACTGGCTCAAAGAAGTCCACCAGGCTTAGGAGGCATGATCTACCCTTAACAAACCAAACTAGGTAGGGTCCAGTGTTTGGAGGTTCCCAATGTCTCTGTTAATGAGTTCCATGATGATGCACTCCATAGCCTTGCAGACCAAGTTAGTCAGGCTTATAGGGGGATAGTTCACGGGGTCTGTTGTGGCTCCACCTTTGTGGAGCGGAATAACCACTGCTGTGCGCCACTCTATGGGTACGTAGCCTGTGGAGAGGCTGAGTTTGAACTGTGTGTTTAGGTGAGGGGTTAGTTCGTCTTTGAGCTCATGTAGCATGCAGCCTGGGACACCGTCCTGTCCCATTGATGCTGTGTTTTTGACTTTGTAGAGTGCTGTTTTAACCTGAGTGTCTGTGATTTCAGGGACTCTACATTCTTCTGGTATGGGTATGGGGGTGAGAGCGGTGTGAAGTTTGTGCTGAACCTGTCTGCCAGGATGTTGGCGATATTGGTTGGTTCAGTGTATTTTGTGCCATTCTGCGCTAACTCCGAGCAGATCTGAGCATTGCCACTTAGATTCTTGACATAGCTAAAGAATGCCTTGTGGTTATCTTTGGAGTCCTTTGCAATTTTTCTTTCAAAGCTCGCCTTGGATGATTTTATGTAGGATCGTAGTTTGTTGCTGATACTGATCAGGGATATCTTCCCTTCTTGGGATTTTACTCTTTTCTGTACTAGTTTCCTCCTTCTATTGTATAGCTTATTTATGGCAGGAGTCCACCAGACTGGTTTCCTTTTCTTGGAGGAGTGAGTCTTTGTTTTTCTTGGGATGGCATGATCCATGCATTCTTCTAGGTGCCCGTAGAATGCATTAGTAAAGGATTTTGCAGCTTGGACAGTATTATTCTTCAGCATGGGGGCTTTGAAACTTTCCACCTCTGTCTTAAGTAACGTGAAGTTTGCTTTTGAAATGTTTTTCATGGTTGTTTTCTTGTCCAGGGGTGGGGGTGGAATGTGGAAATCCAAAGTGATTTGTTTATGGTCAGATCTAACTAGCGAGCGGTTGACCTCCAGTGTGGAACACCGGTCACCCATGTTGGTGATGACCAGGTCCAATATGTTGTCACCTCTGGTGGGAGTGTTGACCAGTTGAACCAGGGCATTTGAGTTTATAAATTCTAGGAAATGTTGGGCAAGGGAGTTAGTACTTGAGTAGTTCTCCCAGTTAATGTTTGGGTAATTGAAGGCACCCAGTATTAGAGTGTTTGGTAGGACCTTTATGTTTCCCAGTGTGTCCAGAAATGCAGAATGGGGGTCCTGGGACATGGTGGGTGATCAGTAGCAAGCTACAATTTGAATTGCAGTTTTGCCCATTGTTAGTTGCACGTGGATGATATCTGAAGCATCGTGCTGTGCCACTAACCTGGAAGTGTGGGTATCCTTGATGAATATGGATACACCCCCACCTTTTGTATTTCAGTTTGGGTTCTGTGGTCGAAATGTATGGTATGAGTTGTAGCCTGGTAGTGCTGGGGTGCTCTGTGGAGCCTTAAACCAGGTTTCTGTTACTGCACATATATTGATTTTCTCCATACTGAGGAGTGCCTTGTGTGGGTGCATTTTGAGGTTCAGACTTCTGACATTGAGTAGCATTCCCCTCAGTTTTTTGTTACTTGTGCTATTTACAGTGGTGGGTTTGTCTTTTGAGCCTTGCCTAAAAAGGCACTATGGGGGTGGCAAGAGCCTTGGCCAGTATTCGAAAGCCTAAGGGTGACAGGTTCAATCCGTCTCTACTGAAGCAGCGTGGCTTGTTGAGCATGTCAACCCAGGCAGACAGACACTGGATCCCCTTTGAATGACACCAGAAACTTAGCCAATTGTTGAAATTGAGATTTTTTTCTTCATACCATGGTATCATTCTTGGTGAGGTCAGGATGCTACTCAGGGCCAGGGTCATACCGGCCTGGTCTACGTGATCATGTCTCTTTTCATGTAGTCCAGAGAGGTACTGCTCAGGTCATTCACATCAACATGGACAATGACAGAGTCATATTTGTAGTTGTTCTGTAGTGACCTGAGTGCTTGTGTCATGTGGCGGATCCTGGCGCCCGACAGGCAGCTAACAGTAACCTTCTCCTTATTCAGCCTAGTGAGTGGGACATCAGTGTGCCTGACTATAGAGTCACCTATTACTAGTATGTTGGGTATGTTATTTTGCCTTAAGGGCTGTGATTGCATGGTACACTGGTTTTGTGAAGTATGTGTTTCATGGTTTGTGTTGGGGGGTGGAGGTTGCTTGGATGTTTGTTTTGGAGGTCTCTGTTTCTTAATATTAACATGTCAGAAACAATGTCGCCATTGTACAGAGCTAATATACAATGATATCACATTTTGAGACTGAGGGATCATAACTAATGAACTAGCAGAGAAGTTTTACTCCAACATCAGCCCCACATGTTCCTCTATTCTGAGATCACATGCATACAAATACAACCCACTCATGTCTCCCAGTTACAAGTCTCATGGCACTACCTCAGATGAAGAGCAATAAATCTTTGGGGCTAGATAACAAACCAGTAAGCTGGCCGGTCTGACAAAGCATGAGTTGTCTGATCCCTTACAGAAATTATTTAATATCAGACTCAAAAAAAGTCTTTATGCCAGATGAAAGATTGCTCAATTTTACAACATACATCGACTGCTGTGAGGAAGTGCTTATTTGTAACAGTATAGAATGCAAATCCAGGGAAGTAATCGTATGTCTTTTACAATGCACTCAGGCCAGTCATTGAATATAATGCTCTATAGGCATGTACCTGTCCATTAAATCTGACACAGCCTGACTGACCGTGGCATTTTCTGAAGAGGAAAATCAAGTGATAAAATCGTAAGGGATGCTGCGACCGCCTGAAATTCCAGTCTTTCTTCTCAGTGTCATAAAGGCTGCTAAGGGACATCTCCACCTCTTATACATGGTGACACAATCCATTCAGACCTTCTAAATATCCACAAGTTAAACAGTGGCAGAAGTAACCACTTTAGAGACCACACTCTCTCTCCAAGTTAAATGGAAAATAAAGGCGCGAGAGATATGTCTCATGCAGAATTCCACTTCCGTAGAACAACTTCTCTAGGTGATGTTTATCATGTCACATAATTAGTACCTGTATAACCTCAATGAATGGATTACAAACTGTGCCCTTAATCTTAATGTATCACGCTTGTCCGTAATGGACATAGAGAATCATCTGAATAAAATACTCCACAGATACAGTTATTCAAAGTGGATGTACAAGGGTTTTCAAACAATAGTAGAGGATTATCGCTCCTGGGGCTATGTAAGAGTGCCTTAAGACTAAGACACTAAGGCTAGAAACATAGGGGGAGTTCATGGCTAGGCCAATGAAAATCCTCAAAGATCAATAGCCTAGAAAGTATCTATGAACCTCTTAAATGGTAATTCCATAAGGATATGTAATGACACAGATAAAGGGTAAAAGGTAAATTATTAACAAAAAAGAACAAATATTTGTAGATTAGTCTTATACTCACCTACCATACATTGCAATACACAGACATTTAAAAATACAGTTAACAGATTTTTTTACCTGTTTTTATAGATAAAAGACTAACAGTGAAGCATTCAGTTTGTGGGATTTAAACTTTATTCATTAATATTAAAGTGACAGAGAGTTAAGGAGACATTTGTAGGCTGTACTTTGAACGGATGGTAACTTTATCACCATTTTGTAACCCACTAAAACAACGGCATTTATAGATCTCTAGTTTACTTTTTCACATTGACCAGTAGCTCTTTCAGCATTAGAAAGCTCACAGTCTTGTCTAATAGCTTAGAACAAGCATTTTTTGTCGTAATCAATGCGTAACAGTAATTTCTGAAATTCATATTGATGTGGAATGTCATCTCCATCTAGACTAACTTGTGGGAATCAATCTTATCATGCACAATTCATGTGACACAGTATACATTGCATGACATTTCCTGCAGTTATAAGTTATTGTGCAGTTTTCATCCAGATTATCTCATTCTTCATTTTACAACTATAAACAGTTATGTTATATATTACCACAATTATGCAATACAAAGGTGGTATTATTTATTCATGTTTTCAATTCTAAACCATAAAAACACAAACAAATTCTAAACCATAAAATCTATCAATTTTCTCATTTCAGGTGCTGGAAAAGACAGCAGAGCTCAAACTGCTGCAGCCTTTAATTTTGCCAGTGAGTATTTTTTCTTATGTTTCATTTCCTTGCCATGAAAGTGTTTATTTTGTCCATCTACTCATCAAGAGATTATATTGATTCACAAAATTATAGCCTAATTTAGGGACACATGGATGCAAAGTTACAAAAGACAGAAAAAGAATATAAAATGGAACTTCTAAACAACATTCAGTAATCTGCAGTGGATGCACAAACTAGAGATGAGATGGTCATGGAAAGACTGAAATATGTGCAGTTCCCAGCCACCCTATATATGGATTATTGTATATCCTAGCTAAATCCTCTGCCTTTTTTCTAATTGACTCCCAGATTCACATTATTCTCACAGACCGAAATGTTTACTTTACATAGAAATTAGGAAGAACTTCAAAAATTGATCAGATACTCCAATGCAGTTGTGCACCAGAAACACACAGTCTTATTTTATACTATTAAAATGACAGAAACAATGTTCCCCATTGCACAGAGCTAATATTCAAAGATATCACATTCTGAGACTTTTCAGTCATAGTTAATAATCTCATTCACCTAAATGAAAATCCTTTTGGCACATGTTGATCGACAAATAGTCTCAAAAATAAAACACAAATAATTAAGGTGGATGCATCCCTCTTAACCGAGAAGCCTGTCACTACTGGGGAACACCAGGGCTAGTTCCTCACTACACTTATTTTTTCATATACATCACAGATGTTAAGGCAAATGATGAAGGCATTTGACTGATGAAGTTTCCTAATCACTGTAAACCCTGTGCCGTCATGAACTCTCCAGAAGACATAAAAAACATTCAGCAAAGACTGGCACAAAGAAATAGCTGGTGTCAAAACCATGGTTTAAAAATAAAACAGCATAAATGTGTGCTTTGCAAAACAAAATTTCCCTTGCAACTTTTACCTTAATAAAATTGTCGTGAATACTAATCCAATTCTGAGGAGCTAAAGAGTGGTCAGTTTTACAACAAACATTGACTGCTGTGAGAAAGTGCTTATTTGCAAAAATATAGAATGCAAATCCATGGAAGTAATCACGGTCCTTTACAATGCACTCAGGCATGTCATTGAATATAATGCTCCATAGGCATGTACCTGTACAAAACATGTGACTCAGACTGACTATGGCATTTTCTAAAGAAGGAAATCAAGGGATGACATCATAAGAGCTGCTGTGACTACCTCCAATCCCAGTCCTTCTTCTCAGTGTCCTAAGGGCTGCTAAGGGGAGGTCTCCACCGCATTTACATGGTGACCCCATCCTTTCAAACCTTCTAAATATCCACAAGTTAAACAGTGGTAGAAGTACCCACATTACAGACCACACTCTGTACTAAAAGTTAAATGAAAAATAAAGGAGGGGTACGTATATCTCATACAGACTTCCACTTCCCTAGAACATCTTCTTCTGTAGGTGAAGTTAATCATGTCACATGATTAGTACCTGTATAACCTCAATGAATGGATTACAAACTGTACCCCTAATCTTAATGTATCACCCTTGCCCTTAATGTACATAGAGGATCATCTGAATAAAATACTCCACAGTTACAAATAGTCAAAGTGGACGTACAAGGGTTTTCAAACAATACTAAAGGATTATCTCACCTGGGGCTATGTTTGAGCTCCACAAAATATAAGTCCCTTAAGACTAAGCTACTAAGGCTAGAAACACAGGGGGAGTTCATGGCTAGGCTGATGAAGATCCTCAAAGAACAATAGCCTAGTAAGTATCTTTGAACCTCTTTAGCTAAAATTCTATAAGCATATGTGATAACACAGATAAAGAGTACAAAGTAAATGATTTACCAAAAAAGAGCGCATATTTCTAGGTTAGTCTTAGAGTCCTTTACCATACATTGCAATACACAGAGATTTAAAAATTCAGTTAACAGATTTTTTATCTATTTGTATAGATAAAAGGCTAATACTGAAGTATTCAGTTTGTGGGAGTCAAACGTTATCCATTCATATTAAACAGACAGACAGCTAAGGAGACATTCTTAGGCTGTACTATGTACTGATGATAAGTTTATGACCATTTTGTAACACACTAAAACAACTGCCTTTGTAAATCTGTGATTACTTTTTCACATTGACAAGTAACTCTTTCACAATTAGAATGTGTATAATCTTGTCTAATCGCTTAGAACAAACACTTTTTGCCATAATCAATGGGTTACAGAAAGTTCTGAAATTAATACAGATGTGGGATATCATCTCCATATAGACTAACTTGTGGGAATGAGTCTTATCTTACACAAATTTCATGTGACACAGTATACATTACAGGAAATGTCCTGCAGTCATAAGTTATTGCGCTGTTTTCATTCAGATTATCTCATTCTTCATTTTAAGACTATAAGCTGTTATGTTATATATTACCAAGAATATACAAAACACAGGTAGTGTTATTCATTCATGTTTTCCATTTAAATGAAAAAATAATTCTATTTTCTCATTACAGGTGCTGGAGAAGCCAGCGGGGCTGGAACTGCTGCAGCCCTTAATGTTGTCAGTGAGTATTTTTCTTGTGTTTCATTTCCTTGCCATGAAAGTGTCTATTAATTCCATCTACTCATCAAGAGATTATATTGATTCACAAAAGTATAGCCCAATCTAGGGACACATGGTCACAAATTAAAAAAGACAGAAAAGGAATATAAAATGGAACTTCTAATCAACATTCAGTAATCTGCAGTGGATGCACAAACTAGAGATGAGAAGGTCATAGAAAGACTAAAATATGTGCTCTTCTCAGCCATCCTATATATGGATTTTTGTATATCCTATCGATATCCTCTGCATTTCTTCTAATCAACTCCTTCAACTGGCACTAGTCTGACAGACCAAAATTTTTGCATTATATAAAAATGAGGAAGAACGTCATAAATTGATCAGATATTCCAAACGGTTTTGAGCACAGCAACGCTGTCTTATTTAGGTTCATAGGTTCATTGGTAGGTACTAGGCTATCTACCCAAAGGTATTTATAAGCCTAACCAGAATGTGTTGGCTTTTGCCGCCCCCCTTAGATTAGTTCCCTGTGCCTCTGTCCAGCAGAGCCCTGAAGTGATCTCTGAGGTAAGCTTTCTGTTTCCCATCCACTCGTCAAGATTTCTTTTGAAGAGTGTTAGCAAGGAGCTCTGCCTAATGTAGATTGTGATCTTGTTCCAAAGCATGGGAAGTCTCTGGGACAGGAATCTATCCCTCCAGCACCTCCTATTTATTTGTGTGGTGAGGTTTAGATCCCTAGAGCGTGTGGCTCACGAGGATAAGGTTTTCTTTAGGTAGAGCATGTCCATCAATTCTGGTTTGGACATGGCCTTGTATGTCAGGCAGAGATCACCTCTGAGTAGGCGGTATGCAACCAAGTACAGCTGTAATTTCTTCAGTCGAGCTGCATAGGGCATCTGTTTGAGGCCAGTGATCCTCTTGGTGAGGTACTTCTGTGGTCTTTCCAGCTGTTGCAGGTGTCTTGTAAGGTTCATCCCAAATGGGGCATTGTACTCTATGATGGGTCTGATGAGTGATGAGTAGAGGGGCACAATGACCTCTTTTGGTCTGGATGCGAACCCTTTTGTGATTAGGTGAGCCACGTAAAAGGATTTTCTAACCACTTTGGCAATGTGATTATCAAAGGTGGGAAATTTTTAAATTGGGCCCCCCAAATTTTTTTTTGCCCTTTTGGGATAAACCCTTTTGGGAGTTTTGGGGAAAGTTTTTCCGGGGAGACTGGATTTTTGGGGGG